>NC_061101.1:18933078-18943078 GCF_015104395.2 Macrobrachium nipponense | reverse complement strand
TTATGTTATCCTTCACATATATTAGATATATGCTAAAATAAAGCCGACAAAAAAATTTTGTAGTGAAAAGTAAACATGGACAACAAAAACTTCTAAGTGTCTTAGTTTGCCTTATTTTAGTGGTTTTGAAACTATAAAATCATTGTTAAAATCTTCTAATGTCAACATGTTTTTTTCTATAACAACACACTAAAAGGAATGCTAATAAAAAATGGCCCTAAGGAAAGTAACAAACATATGTAAAATTACATGTTTGGACTGCCCCTTTTTTATATTGGCCAGCCAATCTAGCAAGGATTTAGAAGAAATAATACAACAGCATAAGTATTATCTCAAAACTAGGCAAACATCCAATGCAACATTCATTTATGTGAAAACTAACACAGGATAAAATTGGACCGGCAGTTCAGTAATTGCTAGACTGAAAGATTTCTTTTCATGAAATACTTTTAGAATCACCATTATACAATTTACTTCCAACTGTAATTTTAACCTTAGCTCTGGCTTTTCTTATTTGGACCCTTGTATAAATAAAATGTTTAAGAATGACCTTAAAAGATACAATCACAGACTTAATTAAAAATTAGTTACATCATAGATATATTCTTTGTATCTTTATGTTTAATACATTTTTTGTGAAAATGTTCACTTTGCAAAAAATTGTTACTATTTACCAGAATCCATTTATTGACTCGTACTTTAATAAGAAATTGTTTGGTGGTCAGTCACCACACATATAATCTTTTAATTGTTTTGTCCCTGCTTCTGAGCAGTTTGACTTAATCTTTTGTAGCTTCCTAAATTGTACTCCCTATTTTGGGAAGGCCTCCTAATTCTTCAGGTGTATTAGATTGAAGGTAGTACATATTTTCCTTTATATTCCTTAAACTGTAATTTATACAAGCTTTCTTTGTAAGCTTACTTTCATATTTATATCAGTCTACTTAGTAAAGGATGAGTCACAAGCCTTGCAGTGGTTAATCCATTGTTTCAAGGTCTTTGTGGATTTTGCCCTTATACCCGTTCCAAATTTTTTGTGATTCAGATGTACTATATATATATATATATATATATATATATATATATATATATATATATAAAAATAAAAAGGACGTTAACGTCGAAAGGTCTCGCAGATCCTCCTTCGTGGCATTATATCTTTATTTATGGATTTATCACGTTCCTAACTTTCGTGATTCAGTTATATCATATATATATATGTATGTGTATATATATATATATATATATATATATATATATATATTATATATATATATATATATATATATATATATATACACACAGTAGTACCTCGAGATACGAAAGCCAATACGAAAAATTTATTGGCTCTACATACGAAAAGTGTTCAAGATACGAAAGGTTTCTGAAATTCCGAAATTCGCCCGATAACAATTTTGAAACTCGCGCCAGCGCGCCGCTCCATCTTAGTTCTAGTAGACTCGCCACCATCCTCCTGCTCTCCCATTGGTTCCTGATGCTAGCCAGCGCCATGAGATCTTCTCTCCTATTGGACAGCATCCCTCCCATCATGCATCTATATGTACGTAAGTGGTGGCATCCCTACCCCGGCCACCTCTACCAGAATCTTTATCGTATGCATGCGGCATTCGTTCGGTCCAACGATTTCGTTTAGTAACGTAAGTTAGTTAGTGATTTCGTTGTGCTACTTTATTGTGTTGTGTGAGAACCTAATAGTATATGTACTACATAACTTAATTACGTTAAGTATAGTCATGGGTCCCAAGAAAGTTGCTGAAGTTCACAGAAAGAAGAGAAGCTTTCTATGGAGACAAAAATGGAGATAGTAATAAAAAAGTATGAAGCTGCTTGCAGTTGAGTGTGATCGCTAAGGAATACGGCCGAAATCTGTTGACGATAGGCACCAATCCTTAAGCAGAAGGAAGCCATCAAAGCAGCTTACACCTTCCAAGGGCGTGACTATTTTGTCCAACAAGAGGAGCCATGTGCATAATGAAATGGAAAGGCCAGCGCTATTTCGGTGATTTGATTGCCCAAGCCGAAAACGCGCGGCGGAGAGGGGACATCAACGGCAACCCCAGAGTTCAAGGCTTCTCATGGGTGGTTCGAAAAAATTCCGTAAACGGACTGGCATACATTCGGTGGTGAAGAAATTGAAGTTACCTAAAGTATAAAAAAGTAAAAAGAAATGTAAAAATCAAAAAAGACAAAATAAATTTTATTTTAAGTTTTTTTGTAAAGTTAAGTGTTACAGTTTTGTTAATGTGTTTTGTAAAGTTTAGTTTGTTTTTCTGACATTTTTTTATGTGTTTCGTAAATTTAAGTGTATGTATCTGCCGTTTGTCCTCCTCCTCCTCTGCCGCCACTTTCGTAGATAGCCTCACTCGAAAGGTAAGCTTCCCACATTTTACGTACAGTAATATTTCTTGTTACCATGTACACTAATATACACTTTATTTACAGGTTTTGCATTTTTGTAATTAATTTAGGTGTATTGAATGGTCCAAATTGTGATAGTATTTCATTGTTTATAGGTCAATTTAGCTTTATTATGAAATTTACTGGGGTGTTTTGGAGGGCTTGGAACAGATTAGCCATTTTACATGTAAAATGTGGTCCAAGATACGAAAATAGAAGGGCGCCGTCGGAACGGATTAATTTCAATATCTCGAGGTGCTACTGTATATATTCTATATATATATAAAACTCCATTATCAGCACCTTATGGCACTGATAACCAAAACTTGGCCTGTTTTATGGCGCCATAAATAGCCGATTTTATGGAGCTAGTCAAGCACCAAAAACCAGAACACCATTAACCGAGTCCGCTGATAATCTGGGACTACCTGTATATGTGTGTGTCGTGCTTTTGCTTATATATATATATATATATATATATATATATATATATATATATATAGATATATATATATATATATATATATATATATATATATATCAGCAGAGGTTCTGATCTGATTGTTTGATAAGTGAAAATTGCCAATAACTGTAAATCTCTCTTTCTATAAAGGTTTTTTTGCCACGAAGGAAAAAAATGAAAAACGAGTTGGCCGAAGTACTTTCGGTCCTATTCGGACCCTTTAATGAGGATACTGATTTTACAAAGAACACCATAGTCAAAAGAAGGTGTGGCTATCCTATGACTCCTCCTCCTCTCTGTAGAGTGAAAATCACCCTTATGGCTAATTTGGTAGTGTCAGTTTGTATATTAAGCCTTCTTTTGACTATGGTGTTCTTTGTAAAATCAGTATGCCTCAGTAAAGGGTCCGAATAGGACCGAAAGTACTCGGCCAACTCGTTTTTTCATTTTTTTTCCTTTCTGGCAAAAAAAAACCCTTATTTATACATAGCATCACGTTTTATATACTTTGTGAACAAGTTATTCATATATATATATATATTATATATACTATATATATATATATATATATATATATATAATATCATATTTATATAATATATATATATATATATATATATATATATATATATATATATATAATATATATATATATATATATATATATATATATATATATATATATATATATATATATATATATATATATATATATATATATATATATATATATATATATATATATATATATGACTGGTAAAAGTGTTCTGTAACAACAGAATTCCATCTAATAAAAGGAGCCCATAAAAACACCAAAATGTAGAGAGAAAAGTACTATATTTCAGAGACTGCTGTCTCTCTCTTCAGGTATATGAATGAGAAAAGTTTACAGAAAAGGTGGTATTATACCAAGAGATTCGTCCACAAGTAAGCCAATTTAGGTCACCCCCGCTGATAATCTTCCTTTAATCTTCTTAAGCGTTGGTTGAATGAACACTGCGTCGACGATGTCCGATGTCCAATTCCCTTTTGAGATGTTCATTACACCTGCTTCTCTTTTATTAAGGCCGATTCCATCATTTGACTCTTGTACCGGCAGTTGCTGCTATAAATTACACGTGACATATTCCAGTTTATTCTATGGTTATGTCATTTATATGATTGAAAATAGCCGAGTTCTGTTGTCCATACCTAACTGACCGTTTGTGTTGTATTAATTGAGAAAGCAATTCAAAAAGCAAACGTAATTTTCTACCGACCCCCCTAAAGACAAGACCAGAGACACACCCAACAATAAAATAAAAATTCCCCACCTGGAGACGATTAAGAGAGTAACTCACACCCTTGGGAAATCCAACCCTTTTGTGCATTTACCTACCACCCAAATACCTTAGCCAAATCCCTGATTAACGTCCCAACAAAAGACATCGCCCAAAGACTCTGGGGTATATGAAGATCCCATGCCAGGACTGTGACCAATCTTACATCGGATTTACAGGTAAATCACTTCCCCAGAGATTATACAACACAAACGGTCAGTTAGGTATGGACAACAGAACTCGGCTATTTTCAATCATATAAATGAACATAACCATAGAATAAACTGGAATATGTCACGTGTAAGTTTATAGCAGCAACTGCCGGTACAAGAGTCAAATGATGGAATCGGCCTTAATAAAAAGAGAAGGCAGGTAATGAAACATCTCAAAAGGGAATTGGACCATCGGACATCGTCGACGCAGTGTTCATTCAACCAACGCTTAAGAAGATTAAAGGAAGATTATCAGCGGGGGTGGTGACCTAAATTGGCTTACTTGTGGACGAATCTCTTGGTATAAATACACCTTTTCTGTAAACTTTTCTCATTCATATACTGAAGAGAGAGACAGCAGTCTCTGAAATATAGTACTTTTCTCTCTACATTTTGGTGTTTTTATGGGCTCCTTTTATTATATATATATATATATATATATATATATATATATATATATATATATATATATATATATATATATATATATATATATATATATACATATATCATCTATATCTATATCTATCTATATATATATATATATATATATATATATATATATATATATATATATATATATATATATATATATATATATATATATATATATATATATATATATACATACATACACACACACACACAGGCAGTCCCCGGGTTACGACAGGGTTCCGTTCTTGAGACGCATTGTAAGCCGAAAAATCGTTGTAAGCCAGAACATTGTCAAAAAACCTAAGAAAACCTTACTTTTAATGCTTTAGGTGCATTAAAAACTATACTCTGTTTTTTTCATCTGTCCATCCGCCGTGTGTGTTTTTCACATGGTAACACTGCTTCCCGAGCTTTAAATAGTTACGCCATGTGTAAATTTTAGGTAAATAAAATAGTCTAGGGTGTACATTTGCAACTGAAAAGCATTTTAATAATTTACTGTTGCGAATTATACACCGTTAATATTCGAAATAGGAAATTGTGTTGCAGAGAACAGTACAACAAACTATCTCCCTCGGTGGACGAATGTTCACTCACAAATTCTATGTGGTGCCTACCACCCACCTCCCTGGCGTTCCCATTATACTGGGAATCAGGTTCGTGAGCAAGCACCGAGTGCTTCTCCTTGGGGTAGCGGGAGGAGAATGTGAGAGTGGCGGTGCCAGTAGGAGAGGGACAGTACCAACGGGTCTCCATACTGGGGGAAAAAACAAAAGAAGTTGTCCGAATTGCCCTGGCCGCCAAGGGGGATACGGGAGTGGTGCCCGCTAGCCCTGAGGTGGGGGTGGGGGAGGTGATCCCACCGCCTATCTCTACTCCCTTCCCCTCGTCCCGGCAAGGAAACTACAAGAGGGAACGTTGGTGTATATAAATCCCCATAGAAAGTGGGCAGACTTTATGTTGCCTGGTGTCGCTACCATCGTCGATGGCAAGGCAACTGTCCCTTTTGTAATGTGAGTGATAGTAGATTAGAATTAAGTAACGAGTCTCTATGTGATTTGGAAGTGTGTTCCCTTGTAGAAGCCAATAACGCAGTGTCGGCCTTGACTACCCAGAGTCAAGGTCACGGCGAAACCCGGCTTAGAAAATTATTGCAAACAGCTGCTAAAGCAACACCTTTGAATTATCATAGTTGCGTAGGGGAAATAGTAAGGGAATATCAAGACACGATGGCGATAGGAGAAGAGCCTCCAGGGAGAATCAGATAAGTATTTCTTTTAAAATAGAAACAGGAGATCATCCCCTATCCGAAGTAAGCCTTACAGAACACCTGCCTGTCATGAACAAGTAATTGGGGAAGAATAAAAGAGATGCTGGATCAGGGTATAATTCGGGGAAAGTGAGTCTCCCTGGGCTTCTCCGATCGTTTTAGTTAAGAGAAAAGATGGCTCTCTCAGGCTGTGTTTGATTATAGACGATTGAATCCACTACCAAGGACAACGCCTATCCATTGCCCTCGATCGAGGAACTTTTGCCTAAGTAAGGGAGAGTAAAATTTTTCACCACATTGGATCTTAAGTCTGGCTATCATCAAATACCCCATTGATAATGAGAGTAAAGAGAAAACAGCCTTTATAGCGAATAATCAGCTATTGAATATAATTTCCTTCCCTTTGGATTAAAGAACGCCCCTGCTCATTTTTCACAAGTAATGATGTCCATGTTAGCTTCTATAATTGGCCTTGGGGTTTTTGTATATTTAGATATCATTGTAGCTGGTGCTACTGTAGAGGAGCATAAAGGTAACCTGATACAAGTTTTGGAAGCATTAAGGCGTCATGGTATGAAAATAAATTTAGAGAAATGTAAGTTTTCCCAGGCCGAAGTAGAATTTTTGGGGCACCTAGTAACTTCTGAAGGCCTTAAGCCTTGTGCTGATAAAGTTGTAGCAATTAAAGAGTTCCCACGACCAAAACATGCGAAAGATGTAGCCAGCTTCCTCGGACTCGCGGGTTACTATCGGAAGTTCATTAGGAACTTCGGACAGATAGCGTGACCGTTAGATGCATTAAGGAAGCAACCTGATTTCCAATGGGGTGAGAAAAAGGAAGAAGCTTTTCAGAAATTAAAAGATGCCTAATAAGCGACGAACTCTTGGCTTATCCGAGGTTCGATCGCCCTTTTTTTGTGACCACAGATGCAAGTGATGTTGCGATAGGAGGAGTAATCTCCCATATTGACGATGAAGGTAATGAAAGACCAGTTTGTTTTGCGTCGCGCGTTAAAAGGGGCAGAGAAAAACTATAGTACCTTCGATCGAGAGGCTTTGGCAGTCTTATGGTTGCTGGAGAGACACCGTTATTTTTGCTGGGACACAAAATAAAGATTTTAACAGATCATCAACCATTAACATATCTGTTGAAGAAGAGCGAGATTACAAATCGCCAAGCTCGATGGATCGAGTGAATTTTTAGAGTTTGACATCGTAAAGATTGAACATATCCCAGGGAAAAGGGAAAAGTAATAGGGTTGGCTGATGCTCTCTCCAGGAACATCATAAGAGTAACAACTTGTGCCGCAAGGCGCAAGGAAGAACGACAAAAGAAACCTCGTGACGTTGGTGGCACAGGCACTGCAGGCAATAGTGCCAGCAACGTTTCGACAGTCCCGAACAATGACAGCCAAACAAACGTAAACGCGACGCGCAGAAAACGGGAATCTCACAAGCACTCTCAGGTGGATGGGAGTGCCCGAGGTGGTATGTTGGTCAAATGCAGGTGGAACTCCGTCCGGGGGATTTCCAGAATAAATTGCCCGGAGAATGAAAGTGTGGTTGATTTTTGTTTTGTGGTTGGAGTGTGCGAGAATTGGTTGAAAGTTCAGGTGTCTGAAGCTTGGATTAGTCAGATCAAGGCTTGTGTGAAAGGTGAGAGCAACGAGTTCCCGAGTTCTGTGCATTTGTCAAAAGACGCGTTCTTCATTGAAGAAGACGTCTGTTTTGTGTAAATATGAAAAAAGGCCCGGAGATGTCGAGCACCCGAGTCGTTCTTCCTCGAGCCTTAGTAGAGAGAGCCATACACATGATTCTGTTAGACTTATGCTGGGCATGTAGGTATAGAAAGATCTCTTAGAAGAGCCCGTGAACATTTCTTTTAGGGTTGGCATGTTGTAGGGACATAACTAGATTTGTAAGTAATTGTCATGTATGCAACATGATGAAAAAACACAGAACGGTGATTCCGAAGGCCGATTATGGCCTGTTGGTGCCGGTTGAAGTGGGATAGAGTGCATATGGATGTGGTAGGACCACTACCTTCAGTGCAAGGACAACCTAGATATATTTTTGTATTTGTGGACGCGTTCACACGTTTTCACACGTGTGCGCAATGATAGACAAATCGGCAAAGGAAGTGGCTAAAGCGTTGCATTCCCTAGTAAATCGATTTGGGTGTCCCAGAATACTAGTGTTCGGACAACGGCCGTGAGTTCGTAAATGAACTAATTCGCGAGTTTACGGCCCTCTTACAAGTAGATCATGTTATCATCGCGGCTTATCGCCGTCTGCTAACGGACTCGTTGAGTCTCACAACAGAGAGGTAGTCAACATCTTAAAATATCTCATCGGGGATAATCCGATCTTCCTGGCCGTCTCTGTTGCAGACGGCTGAGATGGCTATTAATGCCGCATATAACAGCTCGATTAGGGACACCCCCTTCTTTTTGATGTATGGACAAGACATCCGACTGCCATATTCGGTGGTCTTGGACCCTCAACAGATGCCCCTTTATTTAAACGGTGGAACAGTACCGGGTGTGGTTTTGTAACGCGACCCGACGTGTGTTTCAAGCTACGCAACGTCTGCTGTTGAGGGCAAACGAAAAGTACCGCTTGCTACGACAGAACGGTTTCGAGCTCACGATTCCCCAATACAGGTTGGAGATAGAATCTACTTGAAGAAAAATGCAACTGTCGAAACACAAGCTCGAACCGTCATATATGGGGACCGTATCGGGTAAGGAGATCAAGCACTCCTCTGCTGTGATTCAGCATATTGCGCACAGGGGCTGTGATGCGAGCACCATCTGTCGCACTTACGTCCGGTCCTCGAGGACAGCGTAGTGTTTTACACCAATAAACCAGTACCCCGTACCCGGGGTTGGCGGGTGGACCTGGGAGACGAGCCAGAAAAAAATACCGGAGCGCAAGTGGGCGCCCCACCGAGAGCACAGACCGAGCTTCCCGAGCCTATGTCATACGTAAATGCTGTGCAAAGTAAATGAAATGGGTCAGTGAACAGAGTCTGTAAATGCCAACCCACGTCTTTGCCTAGGATTCAGGATCATACCGTGTATTCTTTTTAAATCTTATTTCTTGATATCTCTATCAGATTGAATGTGTCACGAATTTTGTTGTTGATATAACTTGTCCAACACTATTTTCGAAACAAATGTTATTACCGTGGATCATATTCTTGTGTATAATTTTGTTTTGTTGTGGTTTGTGTTGCTTATGTACGTTATTTTATTATTTTGATTATGTTTCTTTTATTTGTGTTAAATGTGTCGCAACACGATTCCATCCTATTTTGTATCCTTCATAAATACACTAATGCTTGTAAAGTTTTTTTTTTATTTTCACAAATGATGAATTTTTTCTTGTTTTTTTGTGCCAGAATTTCCATATTCATTTCTATGGTTCTTTAGTTTATTTTCTTTATTTTTATGTTCCCTATGTGGTTGTTTAAATGTAAATTATTGTTCCAAGAGGATTCTCTTATTTTCGTGAAAATTCCATTGCATTATTTTTGTTCTGTGTATGTTTAAATTATGTTTTTGTTATTTTGAAGAAATTTAATAGATTAACGTGATACAATGTCATTTAAAATGGATGCCATGTGTCGTGATTGCCGAGGGCAGTGACTGAATCTGTGGAATTTTCTGTATTTTTTTTGTTTTCACCATTTTGTTTTGATTATGACCTGAACTTATTGAATGATTTCTTTTTTTTTTTTTTGGTTTTGATCTGTTCCAGGAAAGAGTGATTGTTCCTAATTTTTTTTTAAAGATCTTATGATGTTGTAAGACGTGTTCAATTTACTTGTAACCTTTGGTTTGTACACACGTCAAATGGCCCCCTTTAAGATAGTTAATTT
>NC_061101.1:18828078-18930578 GCF_015104395.2 Macrobrachium nipponense | reverse complement strand
TATATCGTCACCCTCATAAACTAAATGCCTAAGTCATTTTTCAGAGATTTTTATATTTTTGCCTAAATCACATCTCCAACATGTGGCGCAAATACTGATATAAATGCCCATGTCATATCTAGATAATAAGTGGTATAAAATTCCTCGTAAATTTTCTGCCTATATCACAAAATGACTTGGGCATTATTGTCTGTATTCCTAAGTCATGATTATGACCAGCAAAAAAATAAAATATTTCCTAAACCAAACAAGCAGTACTTAATCATTTTTTTATATAGTATCCCCTTAAATTATATTTTCTTTTATTGGACATTTATTAGTTTCTATAATTAATAACCCATGCTGCTGTTGTAAACAAAAGACACAAGCCATGGGGCCAGCCTTAAGTGAGTGTTGCCATTGAATATAAACTTACAATCACAAATGCACAAACTCGTGAGTGAAAAAATAATGTGACTTATAGGTAGAGGTAATTCATGCTGAGTTAGTTCATTACTAAGATATTCTAAAAATAGAGTCTATAGGGACTTTAGTAAAAAAGAGAACATACATCAAAAACTAACGAATCTATCAGTAGGGCAAAGAGCAATTTTGTTTAATTTATCAACTAAATCTAGAGAATTATATATATGAGAATCGGAGATGGTTCCAAGTAACGGGGACAAGATCCCTTTATAAATCCCTATCTGTCAGTTATACGAGCCTTCTTGTGTTGTCTTTTCTCGTATTTATGTCAGTATCTGCTCCAGTAAAGGACTTTTAAAGTCGAAAGATCTTGCAGACCTCCTTAGTTTATTTTTCCTTCGTGGCATTTATCTTAATTTATGGATTTATCACGTTCCTAACTTTCGTGATTCAGTATACATATATTATATATATATATATCTACTATACTATATACATATATATAATATATATATATATATATATATATATATATATATATATATATATATATATATATATATATATATATATATATATATATATATATATATATCTATATATATATATATTATATATATATATATATATATATATATATATAGAGTATACACATAGTATGGTAGGTAAAGAATATACATATTTAATTAATTTTAAAACTGTTGAATCCCTACATTTGAAAAATATCCCATGATCTCCCTTTAAACTAAGTGAATGTAGCACTAACAACTGCACAAGAACCACCGTTTTATTAGATAAAAACCTAAGGATAATTAATAAATAGTTCTGGATAAAAAGTAGCAAGCTACCTAGAATTGAAACCATTGAAGATATATACTTAAGGTATGAAATGTCTATGATCACCTAATAACAAAATTCAGAGAAAAGAATGTATAGTTAATGAAAATTATGAATTACAGTAATATTATTTAGTAGATGGAAATATGCTCAGCTGCTGCCCACTCAGCAGACACATGAAAACTGTGGTAGGCAAATACTACATACCTGTGAATCCTGATGGATCATACATATAGCTACTACTGCTCTTATGCCTGTCAGACAAAGGACTGAGGTGTCTTGGTCATTTGAAGATCAAGAATGTAGGCTACATAGGAGTGATGGGTTTATAGTGAAACAAATACTGTCCACCAGCTAAATCTAACAACATGCAAAGTTTAATTACATTTTGGCTATATAAATTTTCACCATCCAGCCTTGGCATCCAAATGATACGAGGAAATAAAATAATTATGCCTTACCTAAATCTAAAACGTGTAAATCATTGTGGTCTTTTAGGCTTCTATCCGAGTGGGGTCTGCAAAGCCAAGAATTGATCCTCTGCTTCATTATAATTTTCATTTGGACTGAAAAAGAAAAAACTACCTTAATCTTTTGGTAATAATAGAAAATATGAAGTATTTATGATATTAAAACAAAGTTTTATGGATACTTACCTGACAGTTATATATATATAGCTATAGTCTCTATTGGTCCGGCAGATTTTTCAAAACGTCGCGGGAACCGCCGATGTAGGTGTCCGGTTAGGTGGTTAACAACCCTTACAGGGTGGTACTTGGAACCATTCCCATTTTCTATTCCTCAGATCATCTCTTGCCCGACCTGTCTCCTGAGGGGAGGTGGGTGTGGGCCTTAAAATATATATATAACTGCCAGGTAAGTATTCATAAAACTTTGTTTTATCATAAATACTTCATTTTTATGAATAGAACTTACCTGTCAGTTGTTATATATATAGCTGATTCACACATTTGGAGGTGGGTGAAAGACAGCCAACATCGTTGGGGAAACAACTAAAAGTTGTAGGTTATAACCTTGATTCCTTACCTGCTAAGGTAGCTGACTTCAAAAGTTCCTGCCTCTTGAGTCGCTTTCCCTTAGGAGCGCCAGCCAGGATGAGACCTGCTATGCTGAAACCACTCAATAGAGTCTGTCAAACGGGGCGAGACCAACAATGTGACTAGACTTCTGCACTACCTATTCCCCTTTTAATTAACTGCAACCTTATTCAACCTAACCACCCAACCTTGCAGACTAGAATTTTATATATCTAGCTAGACTGAGGGTGCCATCTCGACCAGACCACTCCTCAGACAACCTAAAAACACAAACCCCATAAAGGTATGTCATACTAAAGTTAAGGTTGAGGGGAGGATAGTAACTCCTTCACCCAATAACGAAGACGTAGCTACGTATGGGCCCAAAGAGTAACACTTCTCGTAGTCTACTCTTACCTCTGAGATTATGAGAAGCGAATACAGAGTCGCTCCTCCAAATGTCGAGTCCA
Source organism: Macrobrachium nipponense (assembly GCF_015104395.2). NCBI lineage: Eukaryota > Metazoa > Arthropoda > Malacostraca > Decapoda > Palaemonidae > Macrobrachium > Macrobrachium nipponense. Next base: position 18,927,829 of record NC_061101.1, on the reverse strand, counting down.
TTATTGTCTAACTGAACATGTTCTGGTATGCCAAAGACGTTGAAATAGCCCTCACCTCATGGGCCTTCACTTTTAAGAGACCGAAGTTCTCCTCATCACATAAGAGGTGAGCTTCTCTAATGTTTCCCTCAAGAAGAATGACAATGCATTCTTCGAGAGGGGCCTTTGAGGATCTTTAACGGAACACCATAAAGCACTGGAAGGTCCTCTTAAATTTCTTGGTCCGTGACAAATATGTCCTGAGAGCTCTACTGGGCAGAGGAGTCTCTCCTCCTCTTGACCCACCAAGTTTGTGAGGTTAGGAACCTCAAACGTCCTCGGCCAGGGTTTGGATGGGTTCTCATTCTTAGCGAGGAAGTCGAGCCTTAAGACATACAGCCTCCATCTAGACTGAAGACTACGTGCTTTCTCCATCGCCTGAATCTCGCTGACCTTTTTTGCTGTGGCGAGAGCCATCAGAAATAACGTTTTCTTAGTTTAAATCTCTAAGGGTCGATTGCGAGATGGGTTCGAACTTCCTACCGCACAAGAACTTCAAAACCACATCCAAATTCCAAGCCGGGGGTCTTACTGTGTGTCTAGTCATTTCAAACGACTTCAAGAGATCCTTCAAATCCGTATTTAAGTTGATAGGTCGATGCCTCTATGCTTAAAGACTGTTGAAAGCATACTTTTGTATCCTTTTATTGTGGATACGGCCAGCTTAGATTCTTGTCTGAGGAGCAGAAGAAAAAATCAGCAATCTGACTCACAGAGGTAGTGGTTGAGGACACTTTGTGTCGTTTGTACACCAAGATCTAAAAGCTTCCCACTTCGATGGTATACTCTCTGCGAAGATATCCTCCTCGCTCTTGGATAGCTCTAGCCGCTTGCTCAGAAAAGCCTTTCGCTCTGACAAGCTTCTCGATAGTCTGAATGCAGTCAGCTGTAGAGCGAGGGGGTTTTGATGATACCTCTCGAAGTGCGGCTGATTGAGAAGCTTTGGACTGGAGGAAGGTTCTTGGAAAGTCCACTAGCATCTCCACTACCTCTGTGAACCATTCTCTTGCTGGCCCAAAAAGGTGCTATCAGGGTCATTCTCCCTGTTTCGAGAAGGGCGAACTTCTTGATGACCAGATTGATGATCTTGAACGGGGGAAACAAAACATAAGTATCCATCCCTGTCCAGTCCATCAAGAAGGCGTCCACTGCTATTGCTTCCTTGTCCGGTACCAGGGAGCAGTAGTTGGGGATTCTCTTGTTCTTGTTGGAGGCGAAGAGATCTATCGATGGCCTCCCCATAACTTCCACAGTTCCTGGCAAACTTGAAGATCGAGGGTCCACTCTGTTGGAAGAACTTGCCCTTTTTCTGCTGAGCATGTCTGCCCTCACATTCTTCTGTCCCTGTACAAATCTCGTTAATAGATTTATTCCATTCTCCTTCGTCCATAGAAGGAGTTCCCCTTGCTGCTTCGAATAGGGACAGAGAATGAGTTCCTTCTTGCTTTCTTTCTTATGTACGCCAGGGTTGTGGTGTTGTCCGAGTTGACCTCTACTACCTTTCCCCGAGACCACTTCTTTGAAGGCTTTTAAACCTAATAGGATGGCCATCAATTCTTTCTTGTTGATGTGCCATCCTTTCTGTTGCACTTCCCAAGAGCCCGATGCTTCCTTGTTCCCCAGTGTTGCTCCCCAACCTGACTCCGAAGCGTCTGAGAACAACACTAGGGGTCTGGGTTCTTCTTGTATAGGGATATTCCTTCCCTCAATTTTGCGGATCCAGCCACCAACTCAACTGTCTTTTGACGTCTGCTGGAATGGGAAAAGAAAAGGAGTCCTCCTGATTTCTCCTGTCCCATACTCTTGAAAGGAAGTGTTGTTCAGAGGTCTGAGGTGCAACCTTCCCAGGAGACAAACTGCTCGAGCGAGAGAGGGTGCCCAGCAAACTCATCCACTCCTTCGCCAAGCACTTCTCTCTCCCTGGAATTGCTGCACTTTTCTCGAGGCACTTGTTCGCCTCTCTTGAGAGGGAAAAGCCCGAAAACGAGCTGAGTCCAGAACTATCCCCAAATAGAGAATTGTCTGACTCGGTTCGGTCTGGGACTTCTTGTTGATGATGAGTCCCAGTTCCTGGGTCATCAGAAAACGTCTTTCTTAAGTCCTCCAGGACACTTGTTCTTCGATTGTGACCTTATCAGCCAGTCATCTAGGTTATAGGGATACCCTTATCCCTTCTTGATGAAGCCAAGCCGCTACATTCGACATTACCATGGGTGAAGACTTGAGGGGCTGTACTGAGGCCGAAACAAAGGGCTCTGAACTGGAAACACCTGTTCTGAAACCACGAATCTTAGGAATTCCCTTGAAGTCGGGTGGATGGGGATATGAAAAATAGGCGTTCTTGCAAATCCAGGGACACCATCCAGTCCCCTGGACGAACTGCTGCCAGCATAGACTGAGTCGTTTCCATAGTAAATTTGGTCTTCTCTACAAAGACGTTCAGTGCGCTGACATCTAGAACGGGTCTCCATCCCCCCCGAGTTCTTGGGTACTAGAAACAGGCGATTGTAAAAGCCTGGTGATTCTAGTTCCAGTACAGGTTTCTATGGCTCCCTTTCTAGCATCTGGTCTACTAGATCTAGGAGAGCCTCTTGTTTTCGTAGCGTCCGAGTATTGAGCCACTAAGGCTCTTTGGTGTTCTCGAAAGAGGTGGGCTTTTTCAAGAAAGGGATCTTGTAAGCCATCCCTGACGACTGAGAGGGACCAGGTGTCCGCCCCCCTCCTTTTCCAAGTCTGCCAAAAACTTGACAGTCTTGCTCCTACTGCTGACTGGAAAGCAGAACACATACAGGCCACAGAAATGGAGGAGTTAACTAGCATTATGGCCTGTATTGGATAAGGCACTGAGGGATGGAGCGAACGAGATGGCTCCCTGTTTACGGCGGGGATTTTGAAGAAAAGAGCGCTGTTATGCACGGGATCTAAACGATCTCTCTGCTTCGTTACCGCTGCCGCCTGTCTGTCTTCCTCTGAAATCTGTACTGGTCGGAGCCCTACCTCGAAAGGGCTGCAAAACCTCTTTCTTCTCTCTTTGTTGATGCCTGACTGACGGTAGACCCTTTCTTACGGAGCGAGTTAGAAGATCTTGAGTGGCCTTCTGAGTTAGAGAAAGAGTAATATCCCTAACCAGAGATTGAGGAAAAAGATGGTTCCGAGAGAGGGGCATAAAGGAGTTCCGCCTTCTGCGCGATCGTAACTCCTTTGGTGGAAACAAAGGAGCATAACAGCGCTCTTTTCTTCAAAATCCCCGCCGCAAACAGGGAAGCCATCTCGTTCGCTCCATCCCTCAGTGCCTTATCCATACAGGCCATAATGCTAGTTAACTCCTCCATTTCTGTGGCCTGTATGTGTTCTGCTTTCCTGGCCAGCACTCCCAGGGCCAGTCCAAGAAGCTGAATACTTCAAATGATCGAAATATACCTTTAACGAAGTGGTCTAACTCCGTCATGGACCACACAACTTTCGCTGAATTGAGGGCATGTCTCCTTGAGGAATCTACAATACCGGAGAAGTCCCCCTGGGAGGAGGCAGGTACTCCCAGGCCAAGAGCTTCTCCAGTTCTCGTACCACCATCTCCCGCCTTAGACGCCAGCTTAGCCGGAGGAAAGGAAAAGGTGGTTTTCACTGCTTGTCTTCATTCCTTCAACCAGTCTCCTATTCTTGCCATCGCCTTCTTCGCCGAAATAGACAACTTCATCTTGATGAAGGCTGACTGTTTTTGCGACTTCCTTCTAATGAACTGTGACTGAGGAGAACGGGGAGCCGCTGGTTTAAGTTCCTCTCCAAACAGCTCAAGGAGGAGCGAGAAAGCACTTTATAGTCGCAGCCGCATTAGAAAAAGGTTTCCTCAGCAGCCGCATTAGAAGGTTTATCCCTAATCCTCTGAAATTTCTTCTAATTCCAGACTTCCTTCTATCTCCTTATCCTTATGGGTAGAAGGAACAAAGTCGGAAGGTCCTTGTTTGATCCGAGCTGTCGTGTGCACCTTCATCAAATTATTGCTGATGAACACCTGTGTCAGGCGAAAATTCCTGAAGGTCAGATGCGTCCTTGTGTCGTGAACTGGAAGCGTCCTGACGTCGAGAGTCCAAAGTGTCCTGGCGCCGAACGGCTGGTACATCCTGAGGCCGATCCCTTGCTGCCATCTTTGCCTCGAGCGCTATATGTTTTCCCGACATCGGGAGCTGTATACGTCCTTCCTTTGAGAGCTGGATACGTTCTTTGCTAGCGCACTGTGAGAGTCCTTTCGTCGCGAGATGCATGGGTCCTGGCGTCGAGGGCTGGCTGCGTCCTGGCGGCGAGAGCTGGATGCGTCATGTCGCCGAGAGCTGGTTGCGTCCTGATGACGAGTGCTGGATGCGTCCTGAAGAGAGTACTGGATGCGTCTGACGTACAACAGTGGATGCGTCCTGTCCGCGAGCGCTGTATGCGTCCTGCAGACCCACCTTGGATTGTGCTGTTGAGCGACAGACTGTCGGGAACGAGCGCTGCTTTTCTCCTGGCGAGGAGACCTGAAGGTGTCATCGTGCCGAGCTACCAAGTTCCGTATCTCGGCGTCTAGGTGAAGGAGAGGAGAGCGACGAGAGCTAGATTTAACGTGGCGTAGAGAATCGAGGGAAGGTTTAGCAGGAGAAGAGTATCGTAACCTCCTGACATCACGAGGACGGAGTTGTTCAACGTCTTTGAAAAAGGCGCTTCCTCCCTTGATCTCTTCACTGGAGCCTGTCATCCTTACGTCTGCCCGACTGGCGAGAGGAGGGCGATTAAAAGCTTCTACTAGCGAAGTCAACTGCTCTTGCATGACCGCCATGAACGATCTCGCTACCGTTGCTGGGTCCTGCGGTCCGAAGGACACAGGCGTCGAGGTATGCTGGAAGAAGGAGAAGGTTCTCTAGAGAATTCCCCTTAACCTGAAGGAAGAGGAGATCTCTCATGTCTCCATGCGTCTGCGGAGAATCATCCTCTCTAGTTCTCGTCCTTTTCGTAGGCGATGCGTCCAAGCCATCATCAGAAGGAAAGGGTTCCGGGCTACTCCATCTACTCGAATGGGCGAACGAAACCGCGTCAGATCAGGATGCTGCTTCCAACTCCTCTTGAGCGGTCTAGACTCCTCATACTGCCATCTGCGTCGAGGAGAGGGGCTCGGAGAAGATGCTACCACTTCGACACGCCTTTTCTGTGGCGGTCATAAGCAGCCTGGGAAAACGCAACAGGACTGCTTGAGGCGACGGCTGACCGAGAATCAGTTCTTCTCACCCCCTTACGGTCATTGACGTACCTTCTCCCCTGGTCCTGGGAGCTTGGTAGAGGTCTAGACCTAGGGGCATGACAGGATCGATCAGTCGCCACCTCCACTGCACTTTCACAAACACTATCACTTATTTCACCTTCACTCTTACCTTGTTTTAAGGCTGCAAGTTGCTCCTTAAGAATTTGCATCTCAGCCGCCATCTTGACGTACTGAGGGTCATCCAAAGTAGCTACAGGTCCTGCTACAGGAGAAGGAGCTACTACCTCAGGAGCAGGTTCTAATAATGCAAGGGTTAAGGGAATGGAAAGGTCTACACTAGCTTCACTTCCAGACCTAGATTTAGATTTAGATTTAGAAGCCCTCCTGACTTGATCTAATTCCAATCTACGCACATAGCGTTTCATATCCAACCATTGTTTCTCATCCAAACCTTTGCAATTCTTTACATCTTTTATCCAAGGCACATTCAAAACCCCTACACCCCAAACAAACAGTGTGAGGATCGACCGAAGCCTTCGGCAATCTCACCTTACATCCTCATTCACACACACTCGAAACTGTTTCTGAGACATCTCAAATCAAAGAATCATCCAAAGAATAAACCAAAATAAAGCCAAAAGCGATTGCCAATCCACAGAATACGTCACCAATTTAGTAGAAATACAGCGACACAGGAAGCGAGCGAAAAAACCCGACGGCGGACTAACAACGATGTGACAGTCCAACTGGCAGAGATGATCTGAGGAATAGAAAATGGGAATGGTTCCAAGTACCCACCCTGTAAGGGTTGTTAACCACCTAACCGGACACCTACCACTCAGCGGTTGCCGCGAGTTTTGAAAAATCTGCCGGACGATAGAGGACTATAGCTATATATATAACTGCCAGGTAAGTTCTATTCATAAAAATGCCTATTTCATCAAAAACCTATTTTGTACTTCAACAAGCCCTGTTTGTGCAGTGTATGTTAATTTCTTATGTCAAATTCAATGGTATATGAAAAAGATCAGTTGACTCACTTAGGAAAGTATAAACATAGTTCTTAGCTCTTGGGTAACCAGTAATTAAATCATATTTGATGAAATAAAAGTAACTCTAACAATCTCTCAGGAGAGCTGTGTATGTTTTTATTAAACTTCTAATTATCTTACTTTTTTCTTGCATTGGTGATAACTGAATTATATAATAAGATTTTCAGTGAACCTCTGATTAGTCTGTCAACAGCAGTGACGGTTTCCATCAGCAGACTGAAGATAATTTCCAAAGATTTTCAAGTACTTCCTTTATTATGTTTGTTCACCAGCACGGAGCTCCGAAGTCTCTTTGGTTTCATCTTAGTTTTGTATTGATTTTTTGATAAATTTACTTTTCAAATTGTTTGAGGAGATATTGCTGAGGGTTTTGCTCTAGTTTATTAGTTCCAATATTTATTTGCAAAGTGTTAGTTAATTTATTAGATACTGGTCAACATCAAGTTTTTATCTAACATGTTCTTGGTACACTTCATGTCAAGTAAGTTAACCCTTAAACGCCGACTGGACGTATCATACCTCGACTAAAATTGTCTGTCAGGTACCAAGTGGACGTACGATACGTCGGCTACAAAAAAGTTTTTTTTAAATATTTTGCGGAAAAAATAGTTATAGGCCTAGTTTGCAAAAAAATTTAAATCATGCACAATGAGGGATGCTGGGAGTTCACGGATCATGCTATTGTTTTGTTTACAAGCGTTACCCAGGCACGCATGCGCAAATTTCTTTCTTCTTGCACTACAAAGCATCAGCGATGCATCGTCGGGAGAGCGATTTCTTGCCGCATTCGTGTTTAGCAGAACTTTTTGCGATTGTTAGCGTATTGTGACGCAACAGGACGTTTACAGGGGTGTTCCCAACGTCGTCAGGACCGTGAAAGGTGCGTAGTTGCCCGTCAGTAGTGATCGTGTGAGGCGAGTTTTCAGACTTGGATGCTGGAGAGGGACCAAGCACCCAAGGTGACCCAGCTTTTCAATGCCGTGTTGTGCGGCCTCGTGTGGCCGAAAGTGACCAACGACCACATCCTGTGCCTTTTACGACCGCTAGGAAGCATCGGGGTGCCTGAGGGCATTCGTAAAACATTTGGGAGGACTCCAACAAAAGGACATAGATGAGTACTTGTTGGAGCTCGATCGAGAGCAGGTGGAAAGTCCTCATTTTGATGGCAGTTTAGTCATTCTAGTGACGAGGACATCACGCCCAGTTTCGTCAGTGATGACGAATATTTGTTGCCCCCAATGTCCGTACAGGAAGCCACAGCCTGAAAGTGAACTGGAATTCAGTGGTTTCAGTGCCTATGAGGGAGAGTCTGAGGAGGAGGAGGAAGCACCAATTTTTGCTGGTGGGGACGAGACAGAAAGTGTTGGTGAAAGCGAGGGAGATGGGCCAGTGGGAGGGTGGGAGTGCGAAGTCGTGCCAAGCACGTGCGTGGGCCACAGAAGGTCGCAACGTCGCGGCAATTTAGGTGGAAGGCCGTTCGTCCGAAAGTGACAAGGGTGGTTGGAGGACCCCACCCTACCTAACATGCACCCATTCACGGCAGCACCTGGACTGACCGTCCCTGTGCCTCTCACTGCACTGGGGTTCATTCAGCTCTTCCTGACGCAGGAATTGCTGGAATACCTCGTTGCAGAGATGTTCAGATTACTCGGTATTGCAGTGAGGAACTGCAGACATTGTCGTATCGCTGGCGGGGCTGCAACCTCACGGACATGGCGCATTTTTTGGGGCTCCACATTATTTTGAATGATGCCTGCTACCGACGTCAGGCAATATTGAGGCGTAAAAATTTTTTTCAAGTACGCCGAATGTGCCCGGCATTACGGCCCGTGATAGCTTCCTGGCATTGGACAGGTATTTCAAGGCCTTCAACCAAAGGGCCACACCCCGGAATAACCTTGACTGCCTCATCTTTAGTCCGCCAGTGTTGGACTACTTCGTGAATGATGCGAGTTTCTCGTGGTTCCTTCCAAGAACCTTCTTTGGATGAGGGAATGATCCGCCTTACAAAGGGCGCTTTAAGTATAAAAAAAGTGATACAACCCCAAGAAGCCATAGGAAATATGGTGTGAAATTATTTTTTATTGACGGAGTCCAACACTGGATACGTCGTGGACGGTTCTCTGTGTATTTCGGGGTCCTTCTCCACGCTGTGTGACACTTGTCTTTGGTCTTGTGGATTGTTTCCAAAACCAGGGATACCACCTGGTTTTATGGTAATTATTATAACTCGGTATCCTGGCCCAGGAACTGTATGAAGCAGGTGTGTACGTCAGTGGTACCCTCGGTTGGTGCGTGGGGCCCCGAATGTCCTTAAGAGATTCGCTGGCCAGCCGCAACAACTGGCAAGAGGAGAGACAGGGTGATATATATATATATATATATATATATATATATATATATATATATATACTATATATGTATATAATATGTATATATATATGTATATATATATATATATGTATATATATATGTATATATATATGTATATATATGTATATATATAATGTATGATATATATATATAATATATATATATATTATATATATATATATAGTATATATATATATATATATATATATATAATATATATATAATATATATATATATACTATATATATATATATATATAATAATAAATATAATATATATATATATATATATATATATATATATATAAATATATATATAATATATATATAATATATATATAATATATATATATATATATATAGTATATATATATATCATATATATATATATATATATATATATATATATATATATATATAGTGGTACTTGAGATACGAAATTAATCCGTTCCGAGGCGGCCTTCGTATTATGAGTTTTCGTATCTTGGAACACATTTTCACATGTAAAATGGCTAATCCGTTCCAAGCCCTCCCCCCCCCCCCCCAAAAAATCCAAAAACACCCCAGTAAATTATATTTCCAGGCCTAAAACAACACTGTTCTAGGGTTACAACGCGATCAGACGGAAGAAATAAGACTCCAAAAGGCAAAATACTGTACATACTTGAGTAAATTATTCAACTGCATGTAATGTTTCAACCCCATTTTACTGCATATATTAGGGACTTTAGCATATGTCCTTAGCAATAAGCCTAGCCTATGTTAGCGGTTGCTACTGTAGCCTAGTCTATGATTCTGACATCTAAACCTAAGAGCTAAAAGCTTAGAATATGCCAATAAAATGTATAAATAATCAGTATGTACTCATTTCAAATAATTATTAATTAATCATTAACTATAATACACAGACAAACAAAAAACAAACCTTCCAATCGATGTTTACATTCAGCTCTTATCCGTCTTACGAGTAATCGAACGAGCGCCAAGCAATCATTTTTCCTAGCACACAGTAAGCCATAAATTGTCATTAGTATCTCTCTTCAACTAATGAAAAAACCAAAACAGTATAATAACCATTCATTTCTATTCTTTATTCTATCTTTACCTAATGGAGATACGAGTTACTGACAGCTATAATGAAACATACTTATACGTAACGTAATAATAAAACAGAAGAATTCTAAAAAATACGTATTTGTTGGCAGTCTGATTTATTTATATTTTATGATCTCTAATTCACAATTTTTTTATTAAATGTATTGCACGTACTCATTTCAAATAATTATTAAGTAACCTTTAACTATAATAAACAAACAAAAAAAAGCTTCCAAATGTCTGTTTACATCCAGCACTTACGAGTATCGTAACTATCGACAAGCAATCACTTTAGACAGTAAGCCATAAATTTTCATTATCTCTCTTCAACTACTGAAACTACCAAACAGTATAATAACCATTCATTTCTATTCTTTATTCTATCTTTACCTAATGTTTTTTTTTTTATTAAATGTATTGCATGAATAAGTTTTTCAATTTACAGCATCCTTTTTGTTTACCAATAGAATACTTAAAGCACAAGGGGTATATGGCTGATCAATAGGAGAGCAGGACCTTATGGGGTGACTAGCATCAGGAACCAATGGGAGAGCGGGAGGATGGTGGCGAGTTTACTCAGCTGGCTGGCGCGAGTTTTTAAAAATTGTTCTCGTGGGGTCCGGGCGAATCTCGGGACTTTTACAGCAACAACCTTTCGTATCTTGAAAAACTTTTCGTATGTAGAGCAGTAAAAATTTTCGTCATTGGCTTTCGTATCTCGAGTTTTTTTTGTAAATAGAGCCTTTCGTATCTCGAGGTACTACTGTATAATATATATTATATATAATGTGCAAACTTTAATACATGTCATTGAGAAGATGGTTTTTTTTTTTCCTAGAATTGATTTTTTCAGAGCCTTCCTCATTCTATGTATTTTATTGGAGGTGTAGTGTTTGACATGCCCTTTGTCAACCCAAGGTTAGCTTAACTTTGATGTTGAGTATTGTCTTTGGTTCTTGATTTCAGTAGAGGTGATTGTGGTTGGAATGCCTGGACTCCTATTGTGCCTCCAGCTCTTTCACCTTCAGCATCTTTGCCTTATTCAATCTCCTTTTTCTTGGCATGATATAAAGGGCTGCATTATTTCAAGTTTAAACTCTTATATGATGGCGTTAAAATTAGTTTTTCACCTCCTATGGAGATACAGGGAGGAGAAAGATTGGCCCGTAGTTACTGCAGTCTGCATACAGGGCACTCTTGGAACAGGTAATGTATTGTTAGGGTTACTACGCTTACGCTCACCCACCAAACCAAAGATAATACATACATAAAAATCTACAGAATCTAGTAATCTTAGAGAGACAACACACTGGTAAATTTTTTAATAAAAAAATGGAAGAAGCCAATGTCTGCATAAAAGGACTCAATACAATGCTGTGCAATGTAATGAGAAATGCTGCAACTGGACATCCGTGAGGAAAGACAACAAAAGGTAAAGCTGAAACGGGACACTAAAGAAGAAAAATAACATAAGGGAAAGATCAATGTAAAGGGAGAAGAAAGTAACACAACCAGGGAGTGGAGAAAGGTTCCAAAAAATCATAACAGTACAGTATACTGTTTTAGCACTGTTTACAATAAACAAAATATGGAGAAAGGGCTACCTGCCAGCAAGAACCTTCAGTGCAACCATGCTTTGTAATGTTGCAAGAGGAACAGTTTTGGCTACAGTGTCAGAGGTTAATTTTCCTTATCACAAAAACTAATGTTACAAGGAACCAAGAGCCTTTATCAGAAAGAAGTAAAATGGGTTGCCTAACTAAGAAAGAGGAGATAGGGCTGCCTCTCGCAATATGTAACATGACAGAAAAAAGTCCACAAAGAGCACTAAAGCTTGACACTACAGAAAAAGACAATCTAGAAACCAAGAGTTCTGATTTCTGCTCAGCAAATGAAGATTATGGTAATATGGAGGGTGTTACAAGGCTGTCTGAGACGAAAGGAACTTTTTTGTATCATATAAAAACAATGGTGATAATATCCACAGCAAAAAAAAAACACTGAAACCTCCTTGTTACAGCAATCAAGACTCAAACACAATAAATAAAGGAAGAATCTGAAATGAGATTGCAATACTGTATTCTAAATAGCAAAGGAAGCTTATGAAAACCATAACCATAACGTTAAGACCTCAGGTTTGTTATGAAAAATGGAAAGTGATAACAAATTTGAAAAGCACAATTATGAATTGGATATCAATCATAATTGTGATCCATCCAAGAGAAATCCAATGAAACCTGAACATAAAGAAAAGAAAAAAGCCACAAGTAGTAAGTTTGCTTAATACAGCCTTGTTGACATAAAAACAGGAAATATATACAGATTCTTTTAAGGCCTACCAAGAAAATGACCAGACAACATACAGAAAAATTAAAAGGGACCTTGCCTATTTGCCTATCTGCAAAAACAATTATCATAACACCTACCTAGTCCCTCCAAATAAGAACATTTTGGTGCCAACAACACAACAGGATTGTCTTCTCCTTGGGCAAGGTCCTTCACCAAGGGGTTTAACTTCACCCCATTGACGTGTTGCTGAAGAGGAAAAAGTAATTATTTTACGAGAAATGTTAATTTTTCTTATTGAAGCTTCAATAAAAATATCAAATGAAACCAAGATACCATAACACATTCTAAATAGGCATGAGTGAATTTCATATTCGCAGTAGTCTAATGATTAAAGAGGACATCGTTACAGTCAACACCTGCTATTCGAGGACTCCCGATTCGTGACTCGCGCGATTCGCAGATTTTTCTATGGACTGTATACTATACCCATTATTTGGAGAAAATTGACCTATTTGCAGTATTTTTTACTTCAAAATATTCACAATTTACTGTACAGGCAGTCCCATTATTAGTGGAGACTCGGTAATGGCGATCCGGTTTTATGACATTTGTCTGGCACCATAATAGGCAGTTTCAGTTACCAGCGCCATAAGATGCTTATAATAGAGTTATGGTGCCATAAGGCGCTGATAAGAGTTACGATGTCATAACATACCAACAGGGAGTGGCGCCATTCACGACTCTCGGTGTCATAAATCAGAGTTTCAGTTAATGGCAGTTTTCGCTTATAAGCACCCCGCCGAGAATGGAACCCCCACGGCTAACTGGGGACTACCTGTATTTTCATATAATTGATGACTATTGTGAACTTTGTGATACTATTAAAATACAAAGGTATAAGATTTTTTTTTTAGATTTTTTTGTTTCAATTATCAAAATAGGCAGTTCTAATAGTTTTTAGAGGGGTTTTAAGTATTCATGAGGGGGGTATGGTACCCAACCCCACAATGCAGCGGGTCTTACCATACTGCCAAAACAACGAAAAACAAAAGTGGCCACTTGCTTCAAGTGATTCCATGTACAGAATTCAGTTTTAGAGCACAATGACCAGTGAAGTTCACCAAAGCTAGGTGTACTACGTATATGACAATTGTGACGAAAAACATCAAATTACATAAAAAACAAATGTGTATTTATGTATTTGTAAAGGGTGGCAAAAGTTTTATATAGTAAATGTGTGCCTCTTGGTCACACATCACTCTAAACATATTCCATTTTTATCATTGTCTTTAATCATACTTTTACATCTTTATGGACACAAAGTGATATAACCTTATATGAAATCACCATCACTAAATAACCACTTTTCAGAGGGGAGGCACTGAAACTTTTGCCACTTTATGAAGATCATCTATCCATTGATTTCTTAACAAACAAAAAAAAAGTCAAGGGTGTGATCTTGGTTACTGTATAACAAAAGGCACACTTGATTGTTAGATTAATTTTATAATCAAATTACATGATTAAAACATGCATTATGTTATTTTTCATTTTATATGGGACGGCTTTACAGCAGCAGTGGGGAACCAGTACCGAATGCGGTCATACCACTTTATAGTATTTCAAATCATTTGTGAACTGCAGGTTATTCTCACTAGACAACACTAAACAAGCTAACAGCAATTCCATCATTATTCAAGAAACTAATTTACCTTGGTTAATAGTACAGTTTATTTCTTAACTTCATTAACTTTCATTTCCATACCTCAAATTAAGCATAATGTATATTCCCAAATCTATTGGACTTGAAAGGAATTTTCAATACAGCCAAGCCTTAACTGGCTACAAACCATGGACCAGTCCAATTAAGAAATAAGTCAATTTTTGCCAACAACAAGTACTTAAGCAACTTTGTTGTTGTTAATAATATATATATATTTCTAATAATAGTTGAAAAAAATTAATCCTTGTTGCAATGTCGAGATTTAAAAAACCCATACAAATCCTCCGAGCTAGATGCTTAACCTGGAAATCAATAAACAGTGAAGGATCAATTGGAGAAATGTTGTCCTTTCCCACTGCTGGTTGAAACCACCAAAGCAAGGTAGATCTTACCTCTATGAACAACTGGAAAATATAAAAAAAATCTCATTTGAAAAAATGGTCAAAGTTTTTTGTTATAATAAAGAATCTTTTAATATAAGAAATATTACAGCTTAACATAAATTGACACCTTGCAAAAATTTAATTATGTTCTTCCCTGATGTTGAAACCACTAAGGAAGTAGATTTTACCTCTCCAATAGAACAAACTGGAAATATAAAAATCCTCATTTGAAACACCAGATGGACAATTTTTATAATAATTCCTTCTTAATATGTGAAAACAATATAACAGATTACATAATTTAGACAGCTCCAAAATTTAGTAAAAGGAAAATATCTTCAGTAATCAAATTAGTTATAATTTTATATTCTTTCGAAACAGATTGCAATTTCTGATATTTTTATACACCAACATTAATCATCTTCTGCACCTCTGTCCTTAAAAACATCCTTTTCCATTCCTGAATTGTCCATATAATTCTTCTTTTTCTTTTTAATTAACTTTTAATTGAAAACAAGTGAATACCAATCCCCAAAAAATAAAGTTTACTTCCCCCCCCTACAATTTCATTAAAAAACCTAAGAGAAAAAATAATACATATATGAGAATGCTCTTTTACGGATGGCTTTTTTTTTCATTCAATCCTCATATATACGTCTTTATGGCATTCACGTAACTATTTTTCTTTGTTATGATTCACATTCATTAACCTCATAACAGACATTAAACACCTAACCTAAAATACCTACCACGATGTACAGCCTTATGCTTACAGTTCACTAATACAACATATCTTTCGATAACCTTTGTTTTAAACTCCACATCAATTGCCTACCAATGACTTTTTTCTTTCATAATTATCCAGAAGGGCGTTTTCCTCATCCATTGAGTTTTTACTGTCTTCTTGCTCCTGATATCCTTTTCAATAAACATTATGGTCATATCAAAACAGATTTGACTGAAAACTCTTTGTGCTTAATGGGGGGAGCTCCCTTCAAATAATTAAACTTTTGGTAAGCCACTGATAAAGATTTTTTTGGTTTTTGGACCCAAAACCAAACCTCACCAGATCTTCACTACATTCCCAGTTTACATACCAAGTGCCCATGATGAGGAATGAACTGTCCTCCTTGGAAGATTTCAAACTCCCACAACTGAAGAGGCTGTGAACCTCAGGAAAGAATAAGCTACAGATTTTTACACTAATCTGTTTTTCCCATAGGTACACAAACCAGAACCTCTCAATGTATGAGCATCTTCAGCATAAGCTGCAACAGTCGTTACACTTGGTAACAAAACTGTCACCCTGTGGTTATGACTGTGATGTCAGGGAATATCTCAAACTCACCTTCCTAACTACACACCTTATCTTTTGACTACAGAGGCAAAGCAGGGGTGGCAGAGATGGGATCATACTATATAACACTGGTCTGAATACTGTATCTAGGAAAAATAAAAATTTATAAATTTGTTATTTGCACCTAAAAAATAAAAACCATCATCTTTTATATAGCAGACTTAATCTTTAGGTTGGTAATTGTCTCTGACAACTGACTTGGGTTAAATCCCACCCGGAAATGTCACATTTTCAGTTATGTACATGAATAAGGGATGCAATGACTCCTGTAACATTCTACTTGGCCTAGCATATGGGATGACAGAGCAGAGGGGCCTTGGGCATGAGTGATACTAAAGGAAAACATCAGAGAGCCATGAAATCCCCCATAAAAGAATGAGTGCATTTAAATTATTTAAAAATCTCAGCTGCTACATATTCAATCACGTTCTTACCAAAGATATGATTACATTATATCTTTCTAAAAAAACTGTCAATGCCCAAGTGCCTTATCAGCTATTTTTAGCCTATCTTACAGTAAACTTGCTTAAAAACCTTAAATTCCTATGTAGGTGTTTCTAGCATGTTTAAAGTATGCTATGCCAAGATGTAGGCTAATGCAAGGCCCTAGGAATGTTAAGGTAGGCTAAGCCCGACTAGCTTTGATGTTCACTAAGACAACAGAAACAGAAGTTGAATTACCACAATCATGGCAAATTTCAAACTTTGAAAGTTTCACTCAATCTTCTCAATCCCCACTTTTATATCTAAGCAGGGAGTTGGTTACTCTTAAGAGACTTCACTATTTCCATCAAAAGCATCTTCCTCTGGGACACCCTTCATCAAAGCCTCCCTCATTTTGCTACACCTTTTAATTCTCTGCCTCTCTCCCCACCATTTAACCCTAACAGGTTCCATCTAAAACATGTTCCCTCCTTCTTCCTCACTTCATCACATGCCCAATTCATCCCAGCCTCTTACATCAGTATACACGGTAAACCCCCCGGGATTCGTGGGCTCGCAATTCCCGGACTCACCGCTTATGGATTTCCCTATGGATCAATGTGTCCTTGTGCTGGGAAATGTGCTGATTTTATCCTTTTTTTAATATATACATAAGCATAAACATATTAACTGGCTATAAAATAAACATATTTTCTAGGAAAATTTGTATTTTTCATAGCTACAAACCTGAGGTCTTAACAATTGGATAATTTCTAGCGCCTAGCTGGATCCAGTTAAAAAGCAGATGAAAGCAAGGAATCTTGTGAATTCTGGCAACGCATGCATAGATCGGGGTGAAGAGTGGTCAAAGACCACGCATCTACGCCAACGCATCAGTCTTCCCAACTCAGGATGTCTTAACACACAGAGGGGCGGCTAGACGTGGGCAGTATAATGTTAAGACCTCAGGTTTGTAGCTATGAAAAATACAAATTGTCTTAGACTCATACTTGGAGGGAGGTACAAGACATCCTAAACCGGTGGGGGCTGGGGGACCTACCCACCAGTCCAGCTCCAGAAGAAATGACTTCTGGAGAGGGACTGAAGCCTGTTGAGAAGCTAGATAAATTGATATCAAACCACTCAGACCCTGAGTGACGTACAATGATATATAGGAGAATCATTGCGTAGGGAAGCAAAGAGAAACTCTGACTGTCCAATAGCAAACCAATACACTAGGGTTTGTTACCACTCCCAACTCCTCCTTGCCAAGGAGTGGGGCATATGCTACTGAATAGGGTTTGATATTTGTATATTAAGCGACCACACTATCAGTATGACTACCTTACTCACCTGTATCAGACCAGTCCAGTGAATGACGGTGTCTATAACTTAACACCGCCGAAGAAGAAGGAAAGGTACAAGAGAAAGAAGGAGACCACAACTCATCTATTCTCTCATCCACACAATCATCTTAGGTAAGATACAAAAGTGCCCTGTTAAGGGCAACTATGAGTTACATAACCTGTTGGGCAGCCACCACAGGGCCCAGGGAAAACTTGTCCGTAGATCTGTGGGCAACATCCTTAAGATAGAAAAGAGGTGAACGTGGGACTGGTGTAACCAAGTACCAGCGCTCAGCACACTATGTACAGCCAAGTTTTTTGAAAGCCAGAGAGGGACCAATACCCCTAACGTCATGCGCTCTAGCCTGCACAGACGTGGTGGCGTTTATCATCAAGAGCCAAGTAGGCCTGTCTGATGGCTTCCCATATCCAAAAAGAGATAGTATTCCTAGACACCTCTTTCTTAGTACGGCCTGTGCTAACAAAAAGTCTGTGGCAGCCTGGTCTAAGGAGACCGAGTCCTTTTAAGATAGCAATGCAGGGCCCGGACCAGGGCACAACAAAAGCTCTTGAGCATCACCACCCACAGTCATTCAGTGATGGAATGGAAAAACGAAGTGAACCTGTCATCGTGCACAGAGGGATTTTGGGTCTTGGCCATGAATTCCAGGACAAATTCGAAGGAACCCGGCCCTCAACCCCTGGTGTGCTTCACATCATAGCTCAGACCATGGAGCTCTACCTACTCTTCGAAGATGCCAAGGCCAGAAGGAAAACTGCCTTGAGCATCAAATTCCTGTCAGATAAGTGACACAAAGGTTCATATAGACCCTTAGTGAAGCTCTTGAGAGCCAGGGAAACATCCCATGTTTGGAGGCTTGAGCTCTCTAAGAGAACTCAACTGCTCAAACCTCTTAACTAGCAAGGAAAGTTCCCAGGACGAGATGTTGATACCTTTAGGCGGATACCTTTAAGGCATAACACCAAACTCAGGGCCACCCTGTAGCCTCTAATGCAGGACGGACAAACGTTTCTCATCTCTGAGGGAAGTTAAAAAGTCTGCTATTCGCTGAGTAGACGTTGCGAGTGGAGAAAAACCTCATTTACGACACCAATCACAATAGATAGCCATTTGCCTTCGTAAACCGAGTAGGGTCGACTTTCTGAAAACTGCTGGACATATGCCCTGCTGTTCTCTGAGAAAAGCCTCTTGCTCGGAGGAGATACTTGATAGCCTCCAACCGTGAAGAGACAGGATTTCTTACTGACTGGTGGAACCTTCCCGCATGCGGCTGACACAGGAGATGCCGCCAAGGGGGAATTTTCCTCGGAACCCTCTGACAACAACGAGAGCAGATCTGGAAACCATTCCACCTGAGGCCACAGAGGGGCTACCAAAGTCATCCTGAGACCCTGTGAAGTCATTAGCCTGTTCAGATCTTGATGGATCAAACAAAACTGAGGAAGGCATACACCTCCAGGTTGTCCCAGGGGATGTTGGAATGTCTCCTCTGCTAACGCTAAAGGATCTGGAACCACTGAACAAAATACTTCCTGATTCCTGTTGAACCGAGTCACAAAAAGTCCAGCATGGGTCTCCCCCAAACCTGGAAGAGTTTGTCTGCTACCACTTGATGAAGGGACCACTCTGTGCCTACGATCTGATCCTGACGACTGAGTTTGTCTGCGACCACATTCATTTGCCTGGAATACCACCTGGCTGACAACTCTACCGAATTGCTGACCGCCCACTGTGAACCTCGACAGTCAAGGCGTGAAGTTGACGAGAAACCAGGCCGGCCTCTCTGTTTGTTCACATAGGCGACCACCGTCCTGTTGTCCGACATGAGAACACAGATGACCTTTCTACCTTCTCCTGAAACTCCTTCAGACCCAGGAAGGCTGCTTTGCAACTCCAAAACATTGATATGTTGCTGTTTGTCCTGATGCAATGAAGCGCCTAAATGAGCCCCCCAACCTGCGAGGGAGGTGTCTGAGAACATAAGTAGTCCAGTGGAAAAAAACCCAGAGGGAGGGACTCTTCGAAAGGTATTTCTAGTCGTCGTCCAACAACCAACGAAGGTCTTCTTTCTCACTTCCAGAGACAGAGGAACCTTTAACAGGGGTGAGTCCCCCGCTGGAGACAAGAATTCTCCCAGTCTCCATTGCAGAGACCATAGATGAAGACGCCCATGAGGGACCAGCTTCTCCAGGGAAGACAAAACTCCCAGAAGAACCTGCCACTGATGAGCTGACTGATGTGGTTCTGACAGGAAGTCGCGCACCACCACTCGCAACTTCTCTGATCCGATGGGAAAACTTTTGCCACTGTCGTATCGATGACCATGCCCAGGTAGAGAATCCTTTGACTGGGTGCGAGGTTTGACTTTTTCTGGTGACTACGATGCCCAGTTCCAGACAGAACCGAAGTAGACGATCCCTGTCCTGCAGCAGCTTTTCCCTGGAAACTGCCAAGACCAACCATCGTCGAGGTACTCAGCAAACGGATCCCCTGAGCATGGGCCCAACTTGATAGGAGAGAAAAGACCCTTGTGAACACTTGAGGGGCTGTTGTCAGCCCGAAGCATACGACTTTGAACCCGAAGACCTTTTCCCCTTTTCCCCAAGAGAGAAGCGAAGGAGCTTCGTGGGACATCGGATGAATAGGGATCTGAAGTATGCGTCCCTTAAGTCTATCGACAGCAGAAGTCACCTTCCCTCACAGATGCCAACACTGAATGCGGGGTCTCCGATCTTGAGCTTGGGCTGCTCTTCCTGATGAAGTGATTCAAGGGGTGGATAAGTCGATCACAGGTCTCCAACCTCCCGACGCCTTGGTCACCAAGATGTGACTTTAAAAACGCACCACTTCCTCTATCGCATCCTGTCCAGCACCTTCTGCACTTCCTCCAAAGAGCCAAGAACTTTAGAGAATCTGGAGGATATGCCTTCCTGAGCTGAAGCTTGTCTGACAGAGGAGGAGAAAAGTCGAATGGCAGTAGGTATCTCACCCGAAGAACATCTACCACCCATTTCTCTGGCCCATAAACTCTGGCCACTTGGTCCAATGGCCCCGCCAGGCACCCTCCCACCCGTGGCGCAGAGAGGGAGAGGCACCTAACCTAACGATGGCCCCCTTTACCTCTGCCCTTTGGGCCCCATTCTTGGCTTAAAGGAATGAGAGTGAAAGGGACGTTGGTCCTCTGATCTAGGCTGAGACGAACGGGGAGGCCCTGCCGAAACCGAACTCCTCGACGGCCTACCAGGCAACGATCTTCTTGACTGCTGCCTGGACGGGGGGTAGGAGGAGGAGCCAGACATCTCCGAGGACGAGAACTCGGACTTAGACACAGCCTGGTGCTGGTCTATTGCAACTTCCAGCTCCGTCCAAGAAAACAAATGTTGGGACTCCGACAGATCCCCATTTCTCAATGCCAGCAAGGACTACGGGTCAACTGATCTCTCCATCCTAGATGAATCCGCGTCTCCTCTGATCAGAAGGTTAGCCCATAAATTAAACACTGAGGTGAGCCCATATACGAAAACGCCTTGCCTCCCGGACTGCAACAGACTGGCAAGCGAGGATGCACTCATCACCCTTCTGGGGACCGTCAGAAGCTACCTTGGTAATGACCATAGACCAAAAGTCCAGCCAAGAAAACCAATCTGTAACATGGAGGCTGCCGTAGATGCCAACGCTGAGGCATCCTGTGGAGACAAGGACGGAGCCCCCAACCTCACCTGCTCCAAAGTCAATCCTGGCTTCAGGCGAATGACGTCCGGGTTAAGATGACACGACATCAAAAACGCAGTTTTTGTAGCATAGTACTTCCTATGTCTTGTGAGAGGCAGGGGTAGTAGCTTGCAGAGCCCCTAGAGCGAAGCAAACTGTCCCGGTCTGAAACAGAGGTTAACCTTATGCAAGAATGACTGGACATGCCCAACAAGGGAAGCTCAGACAATGATTTGGGATCCTGCATAGCTCCCAGCAAGGCTTCCAAGCAGGATGGAGTGTAAGACAACTGAGTCCGAGTCCTACTTACCAAATTGTTGAACCCACGAATGAGATCAACAACTTCTGAAAAGGAAGACAAAAACTCTTGCGTGTCTCCCTCTTCCTGCTCCGGCAATGGAGACCAACGACGAGAAGGGTGTGTAGGCTTCTCTAAGGCACCTTCCCCATTAAAATTTTTTACGGAAGGATCAGCAGCTAAACAGCCCAAAACACCAACTAAACTGTCTGGGCTGGGTCCATTTGCCGACTCCCGCGACGAAACCCACTACAGCACTAGGAACATCACTACACACTCTTCCAACAGATGACTCTTTAACGTGTCTGCAAATGGTCACAGGCATTACAGACGTACGAACGTGCGTTGGAGAGGAATCCTGAACACTTGAGATCAAAGGAGAATCCCCACAGTCGAACTCCTGGAAGCGCCAGTAAGAGGGGCAGGCAAACACTCCTGCTGCACCAACTCTGCGCTCACAACCTTCGACCTCTTGACAGGCGCCTTGAGATCTTGCGGCGACGAATAGGCCCTGGAGAAGAAGAGAGCGCGCTTGCATCACGTGCACGGACGGGGGAGGTTACAACACGCTCGCAACGTGCACAGACGCAATTCGATGCAGAGGACGAAGCAGCCACTACAGATTGCGCAAGGGAAGGTACACTAACACTCTCCGAACAGCAACATTCTCAAGAACACATCCGCATTGTTCCTCCCTTGTAGGCGAAGAAAGAGCAAAGTCCTTAGCCTTCCAATGCTTGATACGCCAACGTGGCGTAGAGGGGGAAGGAGGAGAGGAAGACAGCACTGGTTCCTTACGCGATCTCTTTGCAGGAGGCGGGGACAATGCAATACGTTTCCTTCCGTCCTCCCAGCCGACAAGGCAGCCAACTTATCATCCAAATCAGAGTCCAACCTCTTAAGAACCGCGTGGTATAAAAGCCTCAGACGGATCAACAAGAGAAGACTCCGATGACATGGAAGGGAGTGCAGCGAACTTGGCGGCAGGGAAGACGTCACGGCTGAGAGAGGCAGTGCAGAGGAGACGACTGGGAGTGACGTCACAAGTGGTGATGATGTCACTGCTTCCCCTTGGTCTGAACGGGAAGCAGACGCCACTGGGGCGGAGGAATACAAAATGACTGATCCCGGGTGAGTCATTAGCAGGGCTGATACCACGACTTCCTCTGACTCGAAGAAGTGGCAACAGTCACTGGCGGAGCAATACAAAATGGCTGACCTCAGCTACCCATGAAGACGAGGCCAGGAGGATGGGGAACAGGAACCCCCTAGCCTGAGCGTCTTCCAAATTGTCGCCATCTTGGATGCCTTCCTGGGAATCTATCTCTGGAAGAGGAAGGGGTGGGGCGACATTACAGAAATTAGCCTGAGGGCCTCCCGATACTTCCAACAATGAATCGATGAAAGATAAGGAAGGGGACAAAGGCGCAACACTACTATGGGGTGTGTGTAAAGCAGGAGACAAAGCATCGGGAAGAGGAGAAGAAAAACCTTCCCATGAAGGAAAAGTAGGAACCCACTGATGCTCTCTCTTGCTATAAAACGACTTCCACTGCTTTTTAGGCCATGCACGGCATTCCGTGCAAGGATTCACTATTGTACAAACATTAGAGCAGCACCTACTACACCTGATGTTGGGGTCAGTCGCAGCCGAAGCCAAAAAACAAGAACATGGAAAACTGGAGTTCCGGGGCACACACATTGACGAGGCCGAGACGGAGCAGAAGCAACCATACTATCAGCCACACACACACACACACACACTAATTACAATCGAAACGGGCAATGAACCGGGTAAAGGCCGAGAGAGTCAACCACAACTCTCACCCAGGCGATTAAGAAAAAGACTGATGCAGTGGCATAGGTGCATGGTCTTTGACCACTCTTCCACCCGATATACGCACGCATAGCCAGATCTCACAAGATTCCTTGCTTTCATCTGCGTTTTAACCGGATCCAGCTAGGCGCTAGAAATTATCCTATTGTAAAGACCGAGAAATTTGTTCGCGTATGAACAATTATATTGCCTATAAATTTCTGCACATTCTCAAACTAAAATTAACATCCTTTACTTTCTGTGTCAATTACCATCTTAAATGGTCAAATTACTAGGTACAGAGGGGGAGAAATGGATGCTGGATTTATTAAATGCTATATGTGAAGAGGAAGAAATGCCAAGGGATTAGGAGGAGAGTCTAATGATATATATATATATATATATATATATATATATATATATATATATATATATATATATATATATATATATATATATATATATATATACTATATATATATATATATATATATATATATATATATATATATATATATATATATATATATATATATATATATATATATATACACACAAGCAGAAGGGAGATGTCATGGATTGTGGTAACTACAGGGGAATTAAACTAATCGCATGGAGGTGCTGAGGAGTCACATATGTGGCGGTAAAATATCAATGTTTCTGTAGTGAAGGATTAAGTTTCAACAAATGTATTTTTAACACATTTTTTAAATTCAATAAACTTTAACCTGATTGGAGAAACAAATACACAGTTATGTAAATGTACATATATTTCAGTTTAAAAACAGCAAAGATAGCTTTTGGGAATCTGTTCGGTTCCCCTTATCAATCTGACACGTTGAAAGAACACTCCAGCGAAGTAAACATAACAGGAGTAAAAAATTAAGTGACTTGTTTATAAACAATGGGACCAGTCGTCAAACATATTGCCTGATTTATGTTTGATGACCGGTCCCATTGTTTATAAACAAGTCACTTAATTTTTGACTCCTGTTATGTTTACTTCGCTGGAGTGTTATTTCAACATGTCAGATTGATATGGGGAACTGAATAGATTCCCAAAAGCTATCTTTGCTGTTTTTAAACTGAAATATATGTACATTTACATAACTGTGGATTTGTTTCTCCATTTGAAGACTCGTGCTACTATGAGGATTTTTTAATTTAACTGGATTTTCAGGTTAAAGTTTATGAGAAACTAGTTGCACATAAGCAACAACAAAAATCGCATTGATGAGTATTTTTTATCGAGTTTGTCCATGATCTTTCCTTTATTTTCTTATTGTTTTTGCCAATGCTATTGCCATAAATAGTTTTTGTTTTGGAGCATGAACCAAATATATGATCAAGATGTACTGCACTTGTCTATACTTTATCCTTGTAGTAACCAGGTGTTAACCAATGGTAGGGGGTGCTGGACTGCTGAGGCCTGACCAAAAGGGGTGCCGAGGTCGAAAAAGGTTAAGAAACGCTGTAGAGTATAGGATAAGAGATTAACAGAGGAAGTAAAGATCGGGAAACAGCAGTGTGGATTCGTGAGAGGAAGATGGACAGTGGATGCCATCTTCATAGTAAGACAACTATAGGAAAAGAGGCTAGAGGAAAACCTGGAGCTCTATTGTGCATTCATAGACCTAGAGAAAGCATATGATAGAATCCCAAGTGAAGTGATGTTTTGGTGTTTAAGGAAAAGGAAAGTGCCAGAAAAATTGGTTAGTCTGGTTGAGATGATAAATGAAAGAATGCGCACAAAAGTGATAACAGCAGCTGGGGAAACAGAAAACTTTGAAGTTAGTGTTTAATTACACCAGGGGTCAGCATTAAGCCCATTAATGTTTGTGCTGGTCATGGATGTGTTGAGTGAAGCAATCAGGAATGAAGATCTGTGGGAATTGTTGCACGCCGATGATCTGGTGATTACTGCTGAAAATGAGGACCTACAGAGAAGGGTTGGAGAGTGACAGGAATCTTCAGTGAGGGGTGGCTTAAAGGTGAATGTAAATAAAAAAAGGTTTTGCTAAGCAGTAGGGAAGATAGAGACAGAATAGTAATACAAGAAAGAAGAGGTTCGATTATAACACAGGTCATAAAACAGGCAGAAAAGTCTAAATACTTAGGATTTACTTTAAGCCAAGAGGGAGGATGGGAGGATGTGAGGCTGAAACGGACAGTAGGATAAAAGCTGCATGGGCTCTAAGAAGGGAAGAGGAAGTAAAGCTTGAGAGAACAGATGAGAATGCCAAAGTGGATTATGGGAATATTGCTGCTTGAGAGATTGGAAAATCATGAAAAAAGAATAAGGGTAGGCTTAGTAAAGATTACAGAGGTGATAAGAGAGTCACAATTGAGATGGTATGGGCATCTATTGAGGATGGATGATGAGAAGGGGGTGAAGAGGGCTTGGAAAGAACCTGTTAAAGAAAGATGATCAAGAGGGAGACAGAGAATTAGATGGCAAGATAAAGTGAAGAAAGATATGGCGAGAAGAAGTTTGGTGGATGATGATGCCTTTGATAGAAGGCACTGGAGAAGGTGCATCAGGCTACCAACCCCTACTGCAGGGATAACGGTGGGAAAGATGATTTTGCTTATGCTATTATAAAAACGGATTTGTTAACCTTTGTACATTTCCTCACTACTCTAACTAATAACAATAAGGTTTTTTTTTCTATTTTCTAATTTTGCCTACATTTGAGATACGAAAAAGTTTATTTGTGCAATCTGCTGATGCGGAGAACCTACCCCATATCAAAACTTACAACTGTTAATGAACATTCATCAGACAACCAAAACCTTTGCTCATATTTGATTTTGCAGTAATTATTATTTCAATGTAAAAGTTCAACAAATATTGAGGAACAGCAGAATATGACATAGGTGAAACAAAATTTGATTATGCCTAAGTATGCATGTTGAGTTCTAGAAGTGTTTACTATAGATTTATTGAATTTCTGCACAGAACTGAACCAAGACAAACAAGATTAGAATTGAGCACTTCCATGGCTAAAATATAAGTACTGTACGTATTTCATATTTGTGTATGACTTCAAAAACATGTATATTACTTACAGGCAGAATGAGATCTCCTACCAATTGGAATACGGCCTGAACAAGGGACAATATTCCAGCAATTTGTTACAGTGTCTAGTGCATACAATTCTGCACCATAGGTCTCATTTTCTGGTGAATCATACAGGCCACTTGGTACTTCTCTTCCACCCCAGACATACATAATGCCATCAATGCCTGTGGCTGTATGAAAGTCTCTGTAAATTGGTGGGTGACCCTAAAATGAAAGATATAAAATATCTTATTAAATTACAGATAAATGAGACGAGATTAACTTAAAATGTTAGCCACTCCTTACAACAGTACCCAACCAATCAAAATACATTCCAGAACAGAATATATTACTATTATATTACTATCATCATCATCATCATCTTGAAATAGTCTAACAAAAACCAATAAGTCATTTTACTAGAATTCTTGTATAAAACATTTTGTATAGTTTTTGACAAAAACTCATAAATTCAAATACTTAACATACATGTTTGCAAAACAAAATGGTATTGGCTTAAGGGCTTTGTAAAATATTTCTAGTGCTATCTAGACAACATGGTGCAAGAAACACAGTAGATGGAGTGAAATCCAGGGATTTGTTAACTACAAATGAAGGGGGATGTGGGGTAAAGATGACCGTACACTAAAGCAGCAAAATAAGACAGAAATCTTACCGTAGTCCTGATAAACATCCATGTCATAGTTCTTAGATTAAGAGCATGAACATCTTGTGTGTAGGACTCCATCAATTCAAGGTAACCAGAAAAGATGTACATGTAGTCATTAATTATACAGGCAGAGTGACCATCTCTGGCTTCAGGAATTGGACCATTAACATTAGGAACAGACCATTGGTGCTTCACTGAAAATAAAACAATTTACATTCTTTACTAAAATTACATCTAATATATTTCCATATAAAATAAAGGTCCCTATAATCCAGACTCAAGTATTCTAATTTTATAACCTTTGACAAAATTAATGCCATTCCATTATTCCTAAAAGACAAAATCTCTTAAACTGGCTAAAAAGTTCTGCAACTTATAAATTATAATCTTAAAAAATAGTACATATACTTAATAAATATTTAAATGGTTTGTTTTCAAAATTTATAATATATAATTGGTTGAAAACTTAAAATACAGTCTTGGTTGAAACTAGAGTCATAGGTAAATAACTTCAAACAGTCAAGCTTCCGAACGCCAGTTCAGCTTTGTTACTACGAGGAACAACCTAGCTGACCATTTATCTTGCAAGATAACTTCACTAACCATCAAAGTATATATGATTAGATGAACTGCACTGTCAACAGTTTAGTCTAAAAGGCAACTAAAACAATCTCTCCTTGACTGGAATAATTCAATACATACTTTATGTTATTTCTAAAATAACAGAAATAAATTGTAATTTTAAAAGGAAATACCCAGAACTGAATATAAAGCAACAAAATTAATTACTAAATGGTCGTTGAGTGAAATCGCTAAAAGATTAATATGTATAGTATTTAAAAATGGTATGAAACCTCTCAAATAAACTTTTAATGTAAAAATTAAAAATCTTTCTGGGGGAACTATTTATAAGGATTTAAAGTAGAATGGAGAATGCTTATTGGAGAGGGAATCCAAATTACAAATGCCACTTCCTTGGGGATGCATATTAAGTATGCTAATGACAAGCATTGCACATGAAAATGAAATGCATGTGTGATTAAATGTTACAGATGTCAAGGTACAGAACAGGCAGTATAGATACCTCAACTTCCACAAATAGTAAAGATACCCTCTTACACTGCCAGCATATAGTTAAATGAAAGAATGACCCATATGACATGATGAGTTTATTATACTGGGAGTCTTGCTAGTTAAGAACACACAGTAGAAGAGACGCATCTGTTTCAGACTGCAGGCAATAGGAAAAGTGAATGCGTACTGACTGAATGGTGGGGCTTCCTCCCCTACTGTCAGCAGCCAACTATCAATAACCACCTTGTTTTTAGTTAATCTGAAAGTTTGTATACGCGTAGGAACAAGTTTGGTTTATTATCATATTTACATTTCCATATCTACAGTTTGTAAAGTCTGTTTACTTTTAGCATCAATGTTTAAGCTTTAATTGAATGAGCAGATATTCTGAAGTACTGTTTACACTGTTGGATCACTCAAATGTAGGTTATAAGTTTATTTTCTTAGGTGAGAAACTTGATTTCAGATAACAATATTACTTCATAGTCATAGCTTTTTGATGCCTCATCATAACATGGGAAACATTATTGCAATTCCAGTAAAGTTCATAATAACATTAGAAAGAGGCATGGTCTACAATACAGCAGCTCACCGATATAACGGATAGTGGTATATCATACTTCCGGATATATCAGTGTGAAATGGAAATAACAATTCGAGGGTTTTCACCTCTAGATCGAGCACCAACTGTTTATTACTAATTTACACTGCTTTCAACTCAAAAAAATGTTGCTAAAAACTTTTACTGTCCTGCAGTTTATATTAATAATAAGGTTTTTACCTTAATTATGGTTAATGTTTGTTTATAATAAATACAATTCTCTATATGTAGTTCCATTCGGCAACTAAAGACCAGTAGAATGCCTCTTGAGCAGGCACAAAGAAACCTGATAGTGCAGTTGGTACATCCTGCTCGGACTATTGACTTCCAAATCCAATGGAAGACGATGTGCGCTTAAAGACGCATTTCCAGTGGAGCTCTGGTCGAAGCCTAGGAGTGACCAACAGGCTTGACAGAAGGGGTAACTACCCATGGGCAAACCCCACCAACCACCCTTGAACTTCCGGTATATCTTCTCCCCAGTGCAGGGGAGTGGGACAGGGACCTTTATATTTGTCTAAGAGCGTTGATGGGACGGATAGCCCAACTCCATCACTGCTTGGGTCAGTCCTCCCAACCGACAAGGCAGCCAACGTTACATCCAAAACAGAGTCCAACCTCTGAAGCACTGCCTGGCATATAACCTCAGATTGGTCTGAAAGAGAAGGCTCCTATGACATGGAAGGGAGAAGGTAGCGAACTGGGCGGCAGGGAAGATGTCACGGCTGAGAGAGGCAGAGCAGAGGAGACGACTGGGAGTGACGTCATCAATGGGAGTGACGTCACAAGTGGTGGTGATGTCACGGCTTCCCCTCGGTGCGAAGGGAAATCAGACGCCACTGGCGGAGGAATACACAAAGACGGATCCCGTGACGTAATTAATGGGGCTGATGCTACGGCTTCCCTCTGACTCAAAGAAGAGGCAGCAGTCACTGGCAGAGCAATACAAGATGGCTGACCTCGGCTACCCACGAAGACGAAGGCGGGAGGAGGAGGGATGGCCTGGCCAACCTGAGGAGGGGGGGGTGCGAGCCTCCATAAAGTGCGCTAGCAACCCTTCCAAGGACGAGGGACCCCCTAGTCCGAGCGTCTTCAAAATTGCTGCCATCTTGGACGCCTCCGACTCTGGAATAAATGAGAACGATGAAAAAGCCTCCCTCCCGGGAATCAAATTAACTCCCGAAGAAGAAGGGGCGACATTACAAACATCAGCCTGGTGGCCTCCCAATACTTCCAGCAACAAATCAATAGAAGAAAAATAAGGAGACACGCAGGAGATGAAGCATCGGGAAGAGGCGAAAAACCTTCCCATAAAGGAAGAGTAGAAACCCTCGATGTTCTCTCTTGCTATAAAACAACTTCCACTGCTCTTTAGGCCATGCCCGGCATTCCGTGCAAGGATTTGTTATAGTACAAAAATTAGAACGGCACCTACTACACGTGATGTGGGGAACAGTAGCTGCCGAAGTAAAAAAACGAGAACACCGAAAACCTGGAATTCCGGGCACACACGTTGACGAGGCCGAGGAGCAGAAGCAGCCATAATATCAGCCAAACACAAACACACACTAAACACAAGCAAAACGGGCATGAACCGGGTAAAGGCCAAGAGAGGTTAACACGACTCTTGCCCAGGTGGTTAAAGAAAAGACTGATGCAGTGGCGTAGGTGCGTGGTCCTTGACCACTTTTCACCCGATCTACACATGCGTTGCCAGATATCACAAGATTCCTTGCTTTCATCTCCTTTTTAACCGGATTCAGCTAGGCTCTAGAAATATCCTATGTTAAGACCGAAGGTTTGTTCGCGTATGAACAACAGACATTTCAAAGAGCTAATAATGAGGCTAACCAAAACATAACTTTAAAAGCTACAACAAAATTCAGGTACTTCACCAAAACCGAAGCAAAACAGCATCCAAAAATGATGAAGTAGACTGCTTGGAAACCACCAATGTTGGTCAGGAGGGCCAGCAGCAAACAAATTGAAGTTCTCTGTCTAGTTGTCCCTTCCAGTACCAGGAAAGTTGGGGGAAAGCTGGTTACCTACAATTACACAGTTAATTAGCACTACCACGGAGTTTGAATTTTTAGACTGCCGTAGGTAGAAACTTTTAGCTATGTAATTACTTGGTAAGTTTTCTTATACACAGCAGATTTACCTCTACAAAGTATATTTCAATTAATTAAAATTATAATAGAATATCTGCATATTAAAGCATCTTACCTGTGTCAAAACAGTAAAAAGTGTGTTACAAGCTGTATATCATTACGTCCACCCCAAATATAGACTTTGGTGTCAAATGCCACAGCTGTGTGTCCATACCTTTGGAAGGGTACATATTCCTTTTCTGTATGATGTTTTAAAGGTTTTGTTTTCCATCTATATGTAACTGCAAAAGAATGATGAAATGCTTTATATTACTTTGAGAAACATTATTCTTAATATAACAATAATTCTCATTTCATTGAATATTGTCATCAGAGCTCAGAATTAGATTTTTCAAGAATTACAAAAAATCTCTTAGAATGCAATCAATGCATAGGAAACCTATATCAAACATCAATTTTATTTTTGTCACAAAATGTCCCATAGATATACTTTTCCCATAGAAGAAACTACCCAGTCACTCCAAGTGATTGGTGA
Organism: Macrobrachium nipponense; assembly: GCF_015104395.2. NCBI lineage: Eukaryota > Metazoa > Arthropoda > Malacostraca > Decapoda > Palaemonidae > Macrobrachium > Macrobrachium nipponense. The sequence continues at coordinate 18,896,621 of NC_061101.1, read as the reverse complement.
GCCATAGAGAAAATGTTGGGTAGGTTTTCTGCTGTCAAATCATACTCATTCTTGGTCTGCACGAGCACAAACTTTCTTCTTAAGACAATCTAAAACATTTTGGTCAAGAATTACTTTATCCATTCCTTTCCATTTAATTGCAGATTAAAAATTTTCCCTTTTGTGACCACTTCTCATTGTCTTGTGAAAAAGACTGAACAGAGCACTCTGGTATCTACTGATAGCTCTGTTCCAACCCAAACCACAAAACACTTAACAGACCGACAGTACCATTGTAGACAAAGTGGTAGTACTTTCTAGAGTTCTGATGGATTAGTACTTCAAGTCTACTGAAAGCATGGAGTTACCCTTTCTGATGGAGTCTAACCACAGACCATAAGTTTCCATTCTAAAACGAGCCTGAAGGGGAAAATTATTGTGGGAGAGGTCTCTGACCAGCCATCAGTCTTCCACAAAGAAAAGGAGACTGCAAAATCCCCAGATCAGTCCTTCAGTCCTCTACAACTTCTAGAGTGCCTTTCTCCATCACCTCCACCTAAAAGGCTAGATATTTTGGCTAGTCCAGAGGATACATCTGGAACAGTGTCACTAAAAGAGAAAGGGATGGCTTGTCCTTGAAGGAAATAAGTTAGCTGGTCCGAAGAAAAGTAACTACAGTAATACCCGAAACTATGTGAGGTTAGGTTCCAGGCCCCTTGCGCAAGGGAAATTTTCGCATAAGTTTGGCACAGTCTCTAAAAATGCTAATAAAAGCTTACTTCTAGAGTTTGAAGACTAAATATGACCCGAATCATGCTCCCCAAGTATCAACCTAACTTTTAAATAAAATTTAAGTTCTTCAATTTCATTTAAAAGTTAGCTTAATACATTACATACCCTTAAAAAAAAAATAAATGGTTGACGTAAAAATATAGGAGTGTGTGTAGGTAAGATATCTACTATTTCTCTCTTTCCCCCTTCTGCCCAATCTATTTTTAGAAGTCTTCTCAACCTCTTTTAAGACATTTTTCATTCTCTCTTTTTCTTAAATTTATTTTCATGACCAAACAGTACTTTTCATTTGGACTAATACAACGCTTAGTTATGTGTTCATGTTTTAGAACAGTGCATTTACAGTTCTAAATGGTAAAGGTAAAAACAGAGAAATTGAAAATTATCTACCACTATCTAGGAATGAGATAGAGAGAGAGAGAGAGAGAGAGAGAGGAGAGAGAGAGAGAGAGAGAGAGAGAGAGGAGAGAGTTGTCCTTACATAAAAGTGAAATTATTTTTGAAATTTTTTGAAAATTTGGTTCAAAACTCATTGACCTGCCTAATTGGCAACACTCCCCCTACATTGTCCACATTAACTTGACATATTTGACAGCTCTGACCTCAAGCTTCTCTTGGAGCTAAAAACAAAAGATGAGGGGAAAGGATATTTTCATATGCATTTTGTAATTACAGTTATATTATTATTATTATTATTATTATTATTATTATTATTATTATTATCATTATTATTATTATTATTATTATTATTATTACTATATATTATCAATATTTGAAAATATCAATAAACATATACATATATGTATCTCAAAAAATTCTCTCATCTTACTAAAAGAGAGAGAGAGAGAGAGAGAAAGAAGAGTTGTCCTTACTTAAAAGTGAAATGGAAAGGTTACTTTAGTTCTTTAAAATACTATCACATACAAATTTTGTAATTAGTTATATATATTATTATTACTATTATATTATATTTGAAAATATTAATAAACATAGTACATACATGTACCATAAAAATTCTCTCATCTCAGAGAGAGAGAGAGAGAGAGAGAGAGAGAGAGAGAGGAGAGAGAGAGAGAGAGAGAGAGAGAGAATTATTTTTTTTTATTTAAAGTTATGCATTTAATTTACACATAAAAGCTGAAAATCTACAAATTACATAAAAAATTAAACAAATATTTTTGCAGGGTTTCCGAGGATTCAAATATGTTACATGTGTGTGTCTGTGAAAAACTTGTTTATGGTAATTAGTAAGGTTCCAATGAAAAGTTTGCGTCATTGTGAATTCGTGCAAGCAAGCATGGTCTCTAAGTATTAAGCTAACTTTTAAACGATATTAAAGTTACTGTAATTTCATTTAAAAGTTAAGCTTATTACATACCCTTAAAAAAGAAATAGATGGTTGGTAAAAATATAGGTATAGGTGTGTGTGTGTGTGTGTGTGTGTGTGTGTGTGTATGTGTGTGTGAAGATTACATAATACTATTTCTCTCTTTTTTTCCCTTCCCAACCGATCTATTTTTATAAGCCTTTTCAACCTCTTTTAAGAAATTCTTTATTCTGTCTCTTTCTCTTTGTTCTGAAATTACTTTTCATGAACAAACAGTGCTTTTTATTTTGGACTAATATGACTCTTAGTTGTGTCTATGTTTTAGAACAGTGCATTTACAGTTCAGATGGTAAAGGTAAAATTAGATCAATTAAAAACTTATCTACCACGAGAGAGAGAGAGAGAGAGAGAGAGACGAGAGAGAGAGAGAGAGAGAGAGAGAGAGCGAGAGAGACAGAGAGAGAGAGAGAATTATGTCAAAAATCATGGACCTGCTAATCAGCAACACTCCCCCTACTATCACATTAACCTGACATATTTCACAACTCTGACTTCGAGCTCCTCTTGGAGTTAATAACAAAAGATGATGGGAAAGGATATTTTCATATGCATTTTGTAATTACAGTTATATTATTATTATTACTATTATTAACATTTGAAAATATTAATAAAAACATACATATACATGTACCATAAAAATTCTCTCACCTCAGTGAGAGAGAGAAGAGTTGTCCTTCCTTAAAAGGTGAAATGGAAAGGTATTTTATTTCTTTAAAATACTATAACATATGAATTTTGTAATTACAGTTATGCAGTACTTTGTTAATATTTCTGAGAAAAATACTGCGGATAGAAAATTTTCCGCGAATAATGGGTATAAACGGTCCATGGAAAAATCCGTGAACCTGCAAATCATGAGTCCACGAACAACGTGGGGTAGACTGTATTATCATCATTGTATTAATACTTGAAAATATTAATAAACTTAGTACATACATACACTATTAAAATGATATTTTAATGATAAAATAAGGTTTCACATATACTTACCAAACAATTACATTAGCTGTACGCTTTCTTGCAGTCGAAAATTCAAATTCTGGCGGTGGTAGCAGCGCTGCCATCTTTTGTGTAGGTGATACAGATCCCGCCCACTAACGGGAATACCTGGTACTGCTGAGCTTTTAGACTTCAATTCGTTGAGCCACAACATCCATCTGTGGGGAGAAGGGCAGGCTCTGATTATGTAAGTGTTTTGGTAAGTATATGTGAAACCTTAATTTATCATTAAAATATCATTTTCACATAAAGTGACTTACCAAAACAATTACATTAGCTGACTCCACATTACCTGGAAGGTGGGTATGGACAGCTTTCTGAATAAAAATAACAGTCATGTACTCACATTATATATAATGTCTGCAGTACCTTACCTTGTGAGAGAGCAGATACAGTAGATACTGCCTCTGGTCGGTGCTCTCATCACATATAGGAGACGTGGCAGTAAAGGCCAGGGTCGTCGTCTACTAATGGTGGGATTTTTTGCAATCATGGAAGTTCACTGATGATTGACAAAAAACAATAATAGTTTGCCCTTGCCCTAGGCGAAAAGACCAGATAACACTACACAACACCATCACCTACACTAAAAATTATATGATACCTTTAACCAGATATAAGAACCGGTGGGTACTTCAGGTACATGTACCCCCAGGCTTCCCATAAACACAAAACACCTCAAACTCAAGGCGAGGAGACAGTAGAGATAAACACCGGGTCCCCCTATGCTTCCTCTCACAACACATTTCCCGCTACTGACACCTGAAGAACTTATACAAGGTGAAAGAAGTCTCAGTTTTTCTGGATTGGACAATTACTGCGTTAGCCAAAAAATTTGAAGATTGCCAGTCTCTGGATGAGGATTTTCCTGCGGACTGGCTCCAATCTGTTGTCCTGTGCGGACAGGGCAGCGAGACACGGTTCAGTGGAATGGCTGCCTTATTTACTATGGAAGTACTCAAGAAGAGAGAACGGTGGTGCTCCTTCACATCTCTAGGAGTAACCACGAACCAAACATGGGCCTTATTGTTCTCCCCCCTCTGCGTAAAATTCACCTGTTTCCAGAAGAAACCATCAAGCATGTAATGTTGGACCTCGAGAACAAGTCCACCGATGATCTACTGTCTCAATCAGTGAGAAGACCAAAGGAACCTCGGGTGACAGTAGCCAAAACTTCACCTTTCAAAAGCACACCTTTCGAGGAGGTAGCAGAGACAAAGACTAACCTACAAACCACCTCCAAGTCTACCAAGAGGCCTCTCTTTATGAGAGATAAATGATCGAAAGGTCCTTCACCCACCCGTGGGGGCAAAAAAATTCCACAGCTACTGGGAGGAATTGGGGTCGAAGAGGAGCAAAACAGTGGGTCATACAGATGCTTCGAGAAAGATATGTGATCCCTTTCACCGGATACACCACTGTCCATTACACCTGTCTGTTTGACAGCATACTCTATGGGATCAATAAGAGCTTTGGCTTAGCCAAAGACGTACAAGAGCTCATCAGCCAAGAGGTGAGAGGAAGTAACAGACACTAACTCCCCAGGGTTTTACAACCGGCTTTTTGTAGTCCCCAAGGTATGAGGGGGATGAAAACATGTTTTGGACGTAAGCGCTTTGAACATCCTCATCCAGAAGATGAAATCCGAATGGAAACCAGTCTATCAGTAATGTCAGTCATCCAACCAGGCGACTGGATGGTATCTCTCGACCTGAAGAATGCATACTTCCATGCCCCCATTCATCAGAACTCCAGAAAATTCCTAAGATTCGTCTTCAAGAGGAGTCTTCCAGCCCAGAGCCCTCTGCTTCGGTTCCGTGCCAAAACACAACAGTATTTACTTGGAGTTCTCGCTCCTCTGGGAAAATGGCTGCCCTTGATGAGGATTAACACTGCCTTTTACTAAGGTGACTGGCTCCTGCGAGCCGGATCCAGTCGTCCATGTGTGAAGGACTTGGAGAAGACGCTTACTTTGAAACAACAATTGGGTATTTTAAAAACCAATGAGAAGTCCCAATTGATTCCTACTCAGAGGATTCTCTCTAGCTTTTCGGGTTTTTCTCTCCCTGAAGATGATAGAATCCAGCCTGTCGCCAGTCCAACAGTTTCTGGTTCACCCATCCTGCTCAGCCCTAGTCAGGACCCTGGCTTCACTGGAGAGTTTGTTAAGTCAGGACGCCTACACATGAGGCCGCTCCAGATTTTCTTGAAAACAAATTGGTCCCGGAAGACACAGTCGGACTCACTAGTTTTCTCCCTGATGGGAAGAGATAATGGTAGATCTTCGTTGGTGGCTCTCGAGGGAAAGATTACAAGAAGGAATTTCCCTAGTCGTGTCGAACCCCGACCTGCCATTCTCAGATGCCTCAGCTAGCGGATGGGGAGCCCTCCTAGGAGCCAAGAGAGTAACAGGTCTGTGGACAGAATGAGAAAGACCTTGCACAACAATGGGAAGGAATTGAAGGCCATCCTTTAGGAGTAGTACAAGCGTTGACCTTTAGTCACCGGAGGAAACATAGCAGACTACTCGGCCAACACCACAGCATTGTCATATGTTCTGAAGCAGGGAGGGACCCACTCGTTCTCTCTCAGCAAGATAACCGAAGTTCTCTTCACCTGGATGAACGAGAAGAGGATCACCCTTCTTCCAAGATTGCAAAAGGGAGAATGAACGTGATTGCAACCGAACTGAGTCGGGTAAATCAGTGTTACCAACAGAAAAGACTCTGACATGTGTATGCAGGACCTCTGGAAGCTTTGGGGAAGACCATCGATGTATCTGTTCGCCACATCAAGGAACAATCGCCTTCCCATTTTCTGTTCTCCGATTCCAGAACCACTAGTGTGGAGAACAGATACGATGCTGCTAGATTGGACAGGACTGGATGTTTACGCTTTTCCTCCCCTTCAGGATGATAAGAGAGGTCTTGAACAAGCTTCAATCACACCAGAATGTGACAATGACTCTCTAGTAGTGCCATTCTGGCCCAGGAAAGTGGTTCCCGGACCTTCTCAATCTGCTGGTGGATTTCCCCAGACTATTTCCACAAAATCCATCGCTTCTCAGATAACACCATTTCAACCGATATCACCAAGGGTTGTCCGCTCTGGCCCTGACAGGATTCAGACTGTTAGGAGCCTGTTCAGGGCAAAAGGGTTTCCGCGAAGGGCGTCAGAAGCTATTGCTAGCTGCAGAAGCAGCTCTTCTGCCAAGCTCTACCAGTCACCTATAACAGAGATTGCGGAATTTCGTTATTCTGAGGGACACCAAGAAGTTACATCAGTTTCCAAGCAAAGAGGCCTCGACAATCGTCTTTAGTTCCTCCAAGATTCCAAGCATGAAGAAGTGGAATGGAATTGGATGTAGTTTAAGGTGGCTTAAGGTCCCCAATTCGAACCATTGAAATCGTCAACCATGAGAGACTTAACTAGGAAGACACTTTTCCTAGTCGCCTGGCCCAGCGAGCAGAGTAAGTGAGAGTCCACAAGGCTGGAGAAGTTTCCTTGGGAGGAGGTAGAAACTCCCAAAGAAGGAACTTCTCCTGTTGCATAAAACCTGTAGTTTTTATTTGCAACTTCGACTGAGGGAAGGCGAACGAAGCCTTGCCTGACTCCCTCTTCTTAGCAAACCACTCTTCTCTTCTTTCAGTGCTTTCTTCGAGGACTGGTTTCGGTAATCTCGAAGGCGTTGATCTCCTACTTTCCAAACATCGACGGAGGGGAAGAAGGCGAAGCTGATTCAAAAAACAAAGTCCGGATACGTCTGCAACAGGAACCTTAACAGACTAGAATAAGCAGAAGAGGTCTTTGGATCCTGGTCTTGGGTTTCCTCTTCCGACATGTCGGCCGACACCCTGTCTTCCTCTTCCGTCTGGCTCGTTGTCTTCTACAAAAAGACCATCAATTCTTGAAGCTGATATTAAATGGGTCCAAAGCGGAATCCTCTACCAAGGGTTTGGCCTTTGAACTATCCTTGGGCGAAGCCGAAGTCGTGACTCTTCTTCGAAAACGAACGACTGGGAGTTGAAAACCACACGAGACGTAAGAGGCGAGCGAGTCGAAACAGCTTGAGACTAATGAGGCGAACGAGTCAAAAAATCCTATCGACACAACCAGGGTTGCCGTTTTGAGGAATTTCGTCTATAAGTGTGGCTTCCTGGTGACACTGGCAACTCCTCGTGGCTTTTCCAACCACAGGCTACGGTACTGAATAATGAAATTCGTCATTTGCCTTTTTGTAAAAAAAAACTGTACCACTGCACACAACGAATCCAATGATGCGAGTCAGTCTCACAAGTGTGCGAATGTAACGCACCTGAATGTCTGACTCCGTCCGAAGATATGCTATCCGAAGAGGACTGACGATCCTCCATGAAATTCTGGTCCGGAGTCGTGGCTGTCGTACGGCTCTTCTTCCGAAAGAACGGCTCTTCGAACACGAACGACTGGGAGTCGAAACAACACGAGATGTATGACGGTATTATGAGCGCGAAACGACTATAAAGGTCGAAGCAGCTAAGGCGAATTGAGGCGAACGAGTCGAAGCAGCATCAAGGCGAATGAGGGTCGAACGAGTCGAAGCAGCTCGAGATGAATGAGGCGAAACGAGTCGAAAAAGCTCGAGATGAATGAAGAGAACGAGTCGAAAATCCTATCGACACACTACCAGGGTTGTCGTTTTGAGGAATTTCGTATATAAGTGTGGCTATCTGGTAACACCTGGCAACTCCCCATAGCTTTTCCGACCACAGGCTACGGCACTGAATAATGAAATTCTTCATTTGCCTTCATGTAGAAAAAATGGTACCACTGCACACAAAGAATCCAACGATGCGAGTCAGTCTCACAACTCACAAGTGCGCGAATGTAACGCACCTGAATGTCTGACTCCGTCCGAAGATACGCTATCCGAAGAGGACTGACGATCCTCCCAGAAAATCTGGACTGGAATCGTGGCTGTAATACACTTCTTCTTCGAAAACGAACGACAGGGAGTCGAAACAACACGAGACATATGAGGAGTCTCGCAAGCGCGCGAGCGCTCTTAACAGGCGGCGACATCCCTCTCGTACGCTGGGCATGTCTCTTCAAAGGACGTGACACTAAATCACTACACACTTTTCGCCTCGAAACAGGCGACTGCACTTCCAAGTCGGACGACAACTGCACGTCACTGATATCTACGCTTTTACAGCGGCGTTTCCTGGGCACTCGCGAGTCGACTACGTCGGCGGAGTCGGCGACTGGACTGTGGGCAAACTCCCCCAGTCTCCCTTCGACCTCCGGTATATCTCTCCCGGGAGCTGGGGAGTATGACAGTGACCTTCGTCTAGGAGAACAGGGGGAACGGACAGCCGCCTCCTCGGACACGACACTGACACTGACACTTGGCCTAACACTGGCCTTATCATTTGACTCTTTTACGAACGCACCTCTAACATGGAAATGGTGTTGGGATCGGAAACATGGGATACTTGGTCTGGAGTAAATGGTACTGAAGTTGGAGGACTATCAAAAAGTGGAGAAGATAGTGACGGTTGCTTTGGCCTCTAAAGGCACGGAAGTTGTCTCTACTCTAGTTTTACTACACGCTCTAAGCGCTGTTTCCTTCTCCTATCTTTGTCCATTTTATCCAAATGGGCTTGAAAAGTCTTCCAACCTTGTTCATCTAAACTACGGCACTCATCACAAGTTAATTCCTTGCTACAGCACTGACCCCTTCATTAATACATTTGGAGTGCGGATCGTAACATAGTTTAGCTAATCTAGTTTTGCAGCCACTGCTGCAAAACCTAACTGAAGAAGAACTAGCATCAGGCATCTTCGTAGTAACTTGTTAATGACTAGGCAGCTAACTGATGAAGCAAAAAAGCCAACCAAGAAATTGTACATCACCAAAAAGAAAAAATCCACAATGGCGACGAAAGTCGACTGCAACACAAACCACCGGTGTTACCCCGTGGCCGGCAGAAAACGAATTGAAGTTTAAAAGCTCATCAGTACCAGGTATTCCCGATAGTGGGCGGGATCTGTATCACCTAAAAAAAAAATGGCAGTGCTGCTACCGCCGCCAGGAATTTGAATTTTCGACTGCAAGAAAGCGTGCAGCTAATGTAATTGTTGTGCAAGTCACTTATGTGGAAATTCTCTTATCTAAGGAGAGAGAGAGAGAGAGAGAGAGAGAGAGAGAGAGAATTACCATTTTCATTATTTAATGCTATTTAATTTACACATAAAAGCATGAAAAACTGATATTGTTATGTTACAATAAAGTTTCATACATACTTACCTGGCAGATATATACATAGCTAAGACTCCGTCGTCCCCGACAGAAATTCAAATTTCGCGCCACTCGCTACAGGTAGGTCAGGTGATCTACCGGCCTGCCCTGGGTGGCAGGACTAGGAACCATCCCCGTTTTCTATCATATTTTCTCTCTTCCACCTGTCTCCTGCGGGGAGGCTGGGTGGGCCTTTAATTGTATATATCTGCCAGGTAAGTATGTATGAAACTTTATTGTAACATAACAATATCATTTTCATACAATGAACTTACCTGTCAGATAATATACATAGCTGATTGGCACCCTTCGGTGGAGGGTAAGAGACAGCTACTATATGGAATAGACAGGTAAACAACATATGTTGTAGGTATAAATAAAACCTTGGTTCCTACCTGATAGGTGGTAGACTTCGTGGGTGTTTGCCCAGTAGTCTGCATCACCTCAAGAAACTTTAGCGAGATATGTGATCTATGGCCAAGAGTTCTTGTGGGTCTGCCGATGGGGTCTTACCCACTTACTCAGCAGAGCCTAAAAGGACTTTGTCAATGGGTGCTGATCCACTTATATGACAATACACCTTATGAAGGAGCACACAACCAATCCCGACCACCTGATCCTAACCATGTGTTAGAACTAAGGATTGTTACGAGTTATCCCCGAACTCGTCACAACAACCGTAACTCAAAAACCACTACGCACACATACATAATTTTTCAAAAAAAAAATTATACTCCACTAATTGGATATGACGAGAATTCTCTTATGAACAACATAGACGGCCGCCCGTGCGAGCCTGAATCCTCCATTGTTCGAAGAGATTCTCGACCATATCCAAACAGAAGAACAGTATATACATTTTAAGGATTGGTGTCGGCTCCCGTACCCAGAATCGTATCTGCCGATACGATAGGACCTAGAGAAAAGCACTTCTCATACGTCACACGCACGTCTTTCAAGTAATGAGATGCAAATACTGAGTTGCATCTCCAATATGTCGTATAATATGTTTTTTTAAGCGACATATTCTTATAAAACGAGAGAGACGTCGCAACCGCTCTTACTTCATGAGCTTTTACCCTCAGTAGTTGTAATTGTTCGTCAGGACAGACCTTATGAGCGTCCGTAATGAGTTTCTTACAAAGAACGCTAGAGCATTCTTTGACATCAGTCTTGTAGGGTCTAGTACCGCGCACCAAAGACCTTGTCTAGAGCCTCCCAACTGACGCTTCCTCTGAAGATAGAAACTTCAGAGCTCTAACCGGGCATAGAGACCTCTCTGCTTCTCTGCCTACAGAGGACTAAGACATTTCCTTTGACTTCGAATGACCTAGGCCAGGGATTCGTGGATTCTCGTTTTTCGCTAAAAACATAGTCTTAAACGAGCAAATCGCCGAGTCTCCCTTGAATCCTACTTTATCCTGCAGAGCTTGTAACTCACTAATTCTTTTTGCCGTCGCTAACGATAAAAGAAATAGGCATTTTCTAGTTATGTCTCTAAATGATGCTCGATGCGGAGGCTCGAATCTATCCGAAGACAGATATTTGAGGACTACGTCCAAGTTCCAGTTCGGAGGTACTGGTTCCTTAGACTTTGAAGTCTCAAAAGATCTTATGAGATCGTGGAGATCTTTGTTATTTGCCAGATCTAAACCTCTGTTCCTGAATACAGCCGAGAGCATACTCCTGTATCCCTTTATTGTGGATACGGCTAGATGAGATTTTACTCTCAGGAATAGCAAGAAATCAGCAATTTCCGCTATAGAGGTAGAGGAGGAGGACAACTTCTTGGCTCTACACCACCTTCTAAAGACCTCCCACTTCGACTGGTATACTTTCGTAGTGGAGGTTCTTCGAGCTCTCGCGATCGCGCTTGCCACTTCGCGAGAAAAGCCTCTCGCTCTGACAAGTCTTTCGATAGTCGAAAGGCAGTCAGAGCGAGAGCGGGGAGGTTTTGATGGTACCTCTTGAAGTGTGGTTGTTTGAGAAGATCCGTCCTTTCTGGTAGGGATCTTGGAAAGTCTACGATCCACTCTACCACCTCCGTGAACCATTCCTGGGCCGGCCAAAAGGGGGCTATTAAAGTCATCCTCGTCTGTTTTGACGCCACAAACTTTTTCAATACTAACCCCAGGATTTTGAATGGGGGAAAAGCGTAAACGTCCACTCGAGACCAGTTTAGCAGGAAGGCGTCTACCATAATTGCTCTTGGGTCTTCCACGACCGAGCAAAACACTGGGAGCCTTTTTGAAATGTATGTTGCGAAGAGATCCACATGAGGAGTTCCCCACAGAGACCAGAGATCGAGACACACTTCCTCGTGCAGAGTCCATTCTGTATGAAGGACCTGGTTCCTCCTGCTGAGCCTGTCCGCCCTCACATTCCTTACTCCCTGTACAAACCTTGTCAGCAGGGAGATGTTCCTGTGAGACGTCCAAAGTAATAGGTCCCTCGTGAGTTCGTAAAGGAACGAGGAGTGTGTCCCTCCCTGTTTCCGAATGTAGGCAAGTGCGGTGGTGTTGTCCACGTTTACTTGCACTATCTTGTCTCTCACCAGAGGTTCTAGGCTCTTCAAAGCCAGGTGTACGGCGAAGAGCTCTTTGCAATTTATGTGCCAGGACACCTGTGTTGGTTCCCAGGTGCCTGACACTTCCTCCGAGCCTAATGTCGCTCCCCAACCCGTCTCCAACGCGTCGGAGAACAACACTAGGTCTGGGTTCTGTGATCTTAGAGAGATCCCTTTGTTCTCTTCCAGAGTAGCAACCACCCCTGTAGGTGTGCCTTTACCTCCACTGGAATTGGGAAAAACGTCCGACAGTTGTCCGTTTTTCCAGCTCCAAGACTTCTTGAGGAAGAATTGAAGTGGACGGATATGAAGTCTTCCGAGAGGGAAGAATTGTTCCAGCGAGGAAAGCGTCCCCAGAAGGCTCAACCATTCCCTCGCTGACGTTTGCTGCTTCTCTAAGAAGAGAGAGATTATCCTCAAACCTTTTGCGGTTCTCTCTTGCGAAGGAAAAACTCGAAAACCCCGAGAATCCATCCGAATCCCCAGATAGACTAGGTCTTGTCTGGGGGTCAGCTGAGACTTCTCGAGGTTCACAAGCAATCCCAACGCCTTGGTCAAATCCAGAGTTAACTTTAGGTCCTCCAAACACTGTCTCTCCGATCTGGCCCTGATGAGCCAGTCGTCTAGGTACATCGAGACATTCACTCCTTTGAGATGAAGAAATCTCGCCACATTCCTCATCAGGCTTGTGAAGACCTGAGGAGCTGTGGACAGGCCGAAACACAAGGCTCTGAACTGAAAGATCCTTCCCCCCGTCATGAAACGGAGGTACTTCTTCGATGAAGGGTGGATCGGGACGTGAAAGTAGGCGTCTTGGAGATCTAGAGACACCATCCAATCTCCTTGTCGTAATGACGCTAGGACTGAAGCAGAAGTCTCCATGGAGAACTTCTCCTTCTGAACAAATTTGTTCAGAGCGCTGACGTCTAGTACTGGTCTCCAGCCTCCCGAGGCTTTCGCCACTAGAAAAAGGCGATTGTAAAACCCGGGGAGTTTTGATCCAGTTACTAGTATTTCCACTGCACTCTTGTCCCACATTTGTTCCACCATCGATCGAAGAGTATCCCTCAGCACAGATCCTTGTACTTGGCTGATAGTTTCCCTTGGTATTGACGTTAGGGGCGGAGTATTCAGGAAAGGGATACGATATCCCTTCCTTATGATATTTAGTGAAGACGCGTCTGCGTCTATCAGTGTCCAGGCCTCCACGAATTCCAGGAGCCTGGCACCTACTGGTGTTTGGAGGAGAAATGTTTCATTTCCCTTTTTAAAGGGGACGAAAGGCGGACCTACCTCTTCTCTCTGGAGCCTTCCTTCTTGCGGGAGGTCTGGAGATCGGACCACCTCGAAAGGGCTGCATAGAAGTGCTAGGTGCTTTCTTGTCCGAAACTAAAGCAGGTTTCTTCTTCCTAGCTGACTGCGTCAGAAGATCCTGTGTCGCCTTCTCAGTTAAAGAGTGAGCTACGTCCTTCACTAACTTAGAAGGGAACAAATAGTCCGACAGAGGTGCATATAGTAGAGCTGCCCTCTGAGCATGCGAGACTGCCTTTGTTAAGAAGGCGCCATACACTGTCCTTTTCTTCAAAAGACCTGCTCCAAATAATGAAGAGACTTCCAAAGATCCATCCTGTACTGCTTTGTCGATGCAAGACAAAATGCATAACAGGGCTTCAGGTTCGATTCCCTGCGAATCGTGAGCTTTCTTGGACATCACCCCAAGGGACCAATCTAAGAAGTTGAAGACTTCCAATACATGGAAAAGTCCCTTGAGGAGATGATCCAGTTCTGAAATACTCCATGTAATGCGAGCAGAATTAAGACTTGGACGCCTTGAAGCGTCAACTAACGTCGAAAAGTCTGCCTCTGTAGTAGAAGGGAGAGCGATACCCATATCCTCCCCCGTCTTGTACCATATGCCTCTTTTCCCAGCTAATCTTGCTGGAGGCATGCAAAATACTGTCCTGGCTAAGTCTTTCTTCGACTTCATCCAGGAGTCTAAGGCGTGTAAAGCCCGCTTCATCGAGATGGTGGGCTTCATCTTCAGAAAAGACGAAGGCTTCTTCGCCTTCGCACTCGAAAAGAGCGAGCGCGGAGAAGGAGGAGCAGCCGGAGTCAACTCGTCTCCGTATTCCTCCAGAAGCAGGGTAGTCAACACCTTATAGTTGGACAAGCCCTCTCTTCCATGATCGTCATCATCCGAGTTTTGCTCCAACTCGTGATAATCCTGAGTTTCTGTTCTCCTTTCAGAACTTTCCTCTTCTGGAGGAGACAAACTCCTGATCGGAGAGGGGCTAAGGGAATGAAAGTCTTTCCTTTTTCCCGTTTTGATCGACTTGGAAGGCGTCACAACCTGCGGCTTCTCTCGCGCTTTAGAAGACGTCTTGTATGACGCTTCCCGCTCTCCGAGCGTCATGTATGACGTCTCTTGTTGACGTCTTGATGACGCTTCGCGTCTGGAAGACGCTTCGCTCTCTAAGGGCTTCCTACTCGGCGTCACAATCTTGGACGGAGCGTCACGTCTAAGATCCGCTTGAATTGACGCTTCGCTTCTAAAAGACGTCTTTCGAGCAGGTGCGAGAGGACGAGACTTCTTAATTGGAAGCGTCACGTCCTTCCGACGGGGGCCTAAAACTCCCACAAGAGATGACAGTTGTTCCTGAACCGCCAATAATAATCTTTCTTGACGCTCTCCTACATCTAGTGCATGACGCCTCTCGTCATCACTCGGGGAAGAAGCATGATGGGGTACTTCCTCATAAGCGTCAGATGACGTTGACGCCACCTTCGCCTTCTTAATAGCAGACGGGGCGTCCTCCGAGAAGCGCTCCGGGCTTGAATCAATGTCTTGCTTCATATGACGCTTCAGCGGTCTCGATAAGTTCGACTCCTTCCACCCTCGTTTAGGTGAGGGAGAGGGAGAGGACGAGAAACACTCGCGAAGGACGCTTTTTCTATAGCGCCCTTGAGCTGGCTGCCATGAAGCAGAGCTAGCTGAAGGGACGTCTGACCGTTGGGGATTCCCCACGACCTCCTTAGGCTTTCTTTCGACTTTCCTTCTCCTCTGGGCATGTGAGCTTGGAAGAGGTCTAGGCCTGGGAGCGCCGCAGGGACGATCAAACGCCCCCTCCACAACACTGATAGGACTCACTTCACTAAAATGTTCACTATCACTAGCCTTACCTTTCGAGTCCGCCATCTTGGACTTCATGTCTCGAATAGTCGCTTTCAGATTGGCGATTTCCGATGCCGAATCCGAAAAGACACTCTGAGAATGAGATTTATAGGGAGAATCTACAGTAGTAGGGTTAGAAGAATTATCAGTGAAAGGCTCAATAGGCCTTGAATTCACACCTTTCAGTCGTCTAACTCTATCCCTCTCTAACTTCTTCAAATAAGAAGTCAAAGTCTTCCATTCTTCTGCATTCAAACCCTCGCATTCCTTACATGTGTTAATAGCAGAACACTGAACCCCCCTACATTTACGGCATACAGTGTGAGGATCAACCGAAGCTTTCGGTATCCTCACCCTGCAGCCTACATTCACACACATTCTCACACTCACATTAGAATCAGACATACTGAGAAAAATCCAAAAGAGTTATTCCAAAAACAGTCCACAGTAGCGAATGCCAAAACACGATCCAAATACGTCACCAAAAAGCCGAAAAACGTTGATCAAATGTTGAAAAAAGAATCCAAGTCAGGAGGTAATAACAACAATGTTGATACCACCGGCGACAGAGAAAATATGATAGAAAAACGGGGATGGTTCCTAGTCCTGCCACCCAGGGCAGGCGGCGTAGATCACCTGACCTACCTGTAGCGAGTGGCGCGAAATTTGAATTTCTGTCGGGGACGACGGAGTCTTAGCTATGTATATATCTGACAGGTAAGTTCATTGTATGAAACCTATAAATTACATAAGAAATTAAACGAACATTTTTGCAGGGTTTCTCGAGGATTTGAAAATGTTTTGCATTTGCGTGTCTGTGGAAAAAATTGCGTAGGATAATTGGTTAGGCTCCAATGAAAAGTTCCACGATTGTGAATTTGCACATATCAAATTGTGTAAGACTGAGGTACTACTCTACCCAGGTTCCACCCCTTCTCTGCCACATTGACCATAGCTCAATTGGCATCCCCTACTAGTAGCAGCTGTGGAGGGAGATGGCCAGCCTCAACATCTTCCTCTCTTCTTCCTCTTTCCTCCTTACTAGCTATTGTTGGGGAAGGAGGGCAAAAGGGCTGCGAAGGCTCCCCAACATTTTGTAAAGATTTGGCTACTACATTTTTTTAAGTGTATTTTGTTACAAATACGTATGGGGAAAAGATAGATTTGTAATTGCCTTTTGCATTAAGTTTTCAGTTTAAAGTGTGATATTGTTGTTTACATGCATATTGAGTTTTTACAGTTACATGGCATTGACAAGATTAGATGAGGCGGTGTAAAGAGTTCCCCTTGAACACCCAAAGATCTTTTTTACTTGCCATTATCCAAATTTCACCATTATCCAAAAGCCCCTTGGCGCTATTAATATGGATATTTAAAAGATTATTTAGGTATAATAATCTACTTACGATGTAGGACTTTTCCCTTGTTTTGTAGTTATTAAATGAATTCCATGAGGACGATAAACAATTATAAAGAATAAAAAATCATACTGTATTATAAAACGAATGCCTGCTATGCTACTATATTATATATTGAAATGCATTGTATTCATATTTTGCCAAAATCTGCATCCTCAATTTAACACTAGGTGAAAAATGTAAAGAGGTATTACCTGTTTCTAAAACATGGACATCCATATTTCTTAGCGTATTGTAGTTTTCTCCAGTGCAATAGCCACCGAAGGAATAAATTTTATCACCCACTGCAACAGCTGCATGGTTAACGCGCTGTGGGCCCCCTTCCAGTGCCACTGTCCACATCATCTTGCCTAGAAGTTAAAATATAAATCCATTAGATATTTTACAACAGAAAAACTGAAGATCATCTCTACAAATAAAATGATTTCCTACAGGTAACCACCAGTTTACTAAAATCTAAATTCTTTAAAAAAGAAAATTAATTTCATTTAATACAAACCCATCACCTTACATAGGTTAAATCCTGAGCGTTCAAATACTCCCAGTCACACTCCTTTTAAGACAGAAGAATTCATTTATTGGTCAAACAGACATTCAGGAACCCTAGTGCCACTGCTGGTGGCAAAGTATCTCTGTTATCCTAACCAACCTCAAAAAGTGTGAAGTGTGGGGCTGGGAAGATAGTGCAAGTTTATAAATGGATGGGTTTAATTTCATTCCAAAAATTCATTTAACCCTTAGGAACTGGGGTAATAAATCGATATGCAGCAACCCATACCGGCAAAATTTTGTTGGCAAATTTACGAAAAAAACACATCAATGGAAAGAGGAAGATACCCAAATACACATGGTGAAAGAAAAAATTCTAAAAAATTTTCCCTACCTTCCACAAGAAGTTGAAAATGACTTTTTACAACTCCTTGTGGGGTCTCTTTTAAAAGACAATCGTAAATTTTACCAACTCATACAAGTTTTTTTCTAATAAATTATTTTATTTAATTTTTTAAAATTGTAATCATAGTTGACACAATATCAAAACAGATCAGAAATAAAATCAGTAACAAATACTTAGCATATTTGCTGAAAAATATTTGTAAATTTACAGAGAACAAAAATTTTAGTAACTTTCTTAGTTGTACACGTTTTTTCTATTTCTTTGCACTTTTCTTTGAAAAATTAAAAAATTTACAAAATGACATCATGTGAGACAGAAACGCAGAACATTCTCCCTTCAAGTCAGAAGCAGAACTGAAGTCCTGAGACCCCAGACTCATGATATTAGCCAGTGTAAAAGATGCAATTAGTGAATTTATGGGCTATAGAAGAGTCGGCACCTCTTTCCCACCTGGTTCTTTCAAAATCAATGGCGCGTAATGTTTATCTACAGGATCAATCCGTCCACCACTCCAAACCTATTATTATTACTCCTCTTGAGGAGCAATCCATCCATTAAGGGTTAAACAAAAACCCATGTTTACATACACCTGAGTAGCTACCTAACACATGACTTCTTGCCATGTAGTGAGAGCTCTTCAATGATCTTTTTGTTTACTTTGTAACCTTCTTTCCAACTGTATTTCATTTGTGCTCCCCCGATGCCTGAATAAAGAACACGCAATTTCCTGTGATATTTACTTATATAACGAAGTCACGTGCATCTACAATGATTATTTAAGCATATGTTTACATATAACATTGTGGTGGAGTCCGGGAAACAAACATTTATCTTAAGACTTTGCGCCATACAATTTGAAAGAATTTTGTGGGAAAAGTGCTCAGATCACTTCTTACCCCAACTCTAATAGCTAGTTGGTACAGTAAGTTCCAAAACTGAAGCGACAAATTTCAGAGAATTTCGTTCGAAATTTACTAACTGGCAACTACAACTCGTAGCTGAAAAATATTTTTTTTTTCTACAGTGAAAGCTCTATTAAGCAAAATAAAGCTAACATATAATGCACAAATATAAAATCTATGATATTTATAAAAATCATAAGAAAAAATTGCGGTAATAGTAATTATTTTTAAAGTATAGCAATTACTTCAAAACTACAGAAACGAAACAATTTGAAATTCTCGTTCAACACAGGATTACCAACATTACCAATGTATATTTCAAGCAATGTGGAAACCAATATTTAGTATTATAGTGTATTATCAGTTATTTTAGCGAAGATGCATAAAACCATGCAAGTATCGAATAGAACTGTGAAGGGAAAATCTCCGCGGCATTAAACATAATCAACCATGAATGCACCTAGATTCAATGGAGAAGTTAGGGGTGGTTGGTAGTTTTGATTCTGGCTTCTAGGACCGAGCATAAAACACCATCTTCGAGAAAGGCTCTAACCTCTGCTGCTACCTTCAGATGACTAGGCCTAGTTCCGGGCATTGCAAGGCTTACAATGCAGGGCCCACTGTCTGTATTTAGGCAAAGATAGAACCTTCAGGACCGACACCAGGACCTGTCCTTGCACCTGGGAAACAGACTCGCTGTATAAAAAATAAGAAAGTCGGTCGCAAGCAACCAGAACACCCGTAAAATCACCATCTGGTTAAGTAGGGAGACGACATACCCCAACCACCCTTCCCCCCTCTACCTCTACCTCTACCCACAATACTAACTCCACCTTTTTCACTTCAAACCTATTACCTCAAATCTTCGAATCATATCCCAACCGTGAAATTTAAGACTGAATTTGCGTAAGTGGGCGTATCATAAGGGAGTGATATCACCCAAAGTCCTATTCCCACTGAAAACCAGTAATCAGTTCGATCCAGTCAAGTATCATTGCATAACAGAAATTTTTGAGTTTTTTGGGAGAGATATATATATATATTATATATATATATATATATATATATATATATATATATATATATATATATCTATATATAGATATATATATATTTATATATATATATATATATATATATATATATATAATATATATATATATATAAAAAAGCACCGAGCATGACCAATAGGCCTAGTGCTCAATTCTTAAAAACAGACCTCTGGTTATTCCTGATATAGATAAAAACGTCCTGAGAGAGAGAGAGAGAGAGAGTGCATAACAGGGGATACTCAAATTAAAATAATGCTCGCCAAGCATATTCACACTCCGGATCGTATGGACAAGAATAGTCTCATTTATGCACTGAAAAAAAAAAAAGTGGAAACCTACGAAAATACTTGTTTGGTGCGACCTGAACGCAATTCCGCATGCAAAAATTTGCCCAATCGAGAAATTCCATGAAATTATTAACTATCAAGCTGGAAAATATATGTAATTGATTCTTGAAATAGCCCTAACCATGTGACCAACGCTAAACGCGCACATAACTTGGATTTCGTTGTTTTTTTGTTGTTTTTTTTACACCAACTTGTCTTATTTATATTTCATTTAATCAGATGTTAAACTTCTCTGTGCTTTATCAAAAGAAATCATAATAACTTTCGATATAACGCTATAAAAGTAGAAAGTTAATTTACAAATATTAGGCCAATGCATATGCACACGGTTCCTGCTGCCACTCTATGGCGAACACTTCATATCACACTTTGGAAGCCGCAGATGTTTCTTTGGGGAAATTCTTTTTTTCTATTAATAAACAATTACTGAACTAACATTGATCATTCACTGGGGAAATACTTTGTGCGCTTATACAGTTAATCACTGATACGTATTATCAGATAAATAGGATGACAATAATTGGAATAAAATATAACTAACTGGCAACCCCATGCGTTTCTATAGAAGTACGATCAATTCTGAGATTTGTCGCTTCACTTCTGGAACTTACTGTACAGCAGAGAAGGATCAGTTTGCCTCGAGATGTCGTAGGGGAATGGTGTCCAAAACTCCCATCCAGTGACATCTCATAAATATTTCACAATAAATATAGTACTCAGAATTTTTTTACTACTTTTAGCTCTCATGATACTGTGTGAGCTGTAATTACAATTTTTCAAAATATAGAAAAAAAACTCTTATACATTGGTAAAATAGCATATTTTCGCAATGGGTCAGATTTTTTTTTTTTTTTTTTTTTAATTGGCCATCCTTAAATTTTGCCTGGTCTACGGGTATGCTTATTATATATTTAGCCTGGACTATGAGGGTTATCTATGGTACCTTGTTACTAAGTTTCAACAACCAATTCAAGCTCACACTGAAGAATGCTCATACATAAAAAGGCATTAATTTGTATTCCACTCAAACAATTTGAGCTTTGTATAATAGAAATTACACCAATTTACATTAATCAAAACAAAACAATAGTTTTACTGTCAAACCATTTTTCCACTTCTATCCACTTGAAATGTATGCAGGTTCTGAGAATGACTAACCTACTAACAGTTATCGAAGGTCAAGTTATAATGAATCCTTGTATGGTTCGGTTAGGTGGAAGGGGACCAATGTCCCAACTAATGTCAGTCTAGGAGGCATTTATTTACTTTACTACTAAAATTCCAATTTCCTACTCTGGTGCACAATTACAGTTTGACTTTAGGGGAATGTGATGGGTTTTAGAGGGGTTCCTCATGTTTCTATACATGCTACTTGATAAATAAATGGGAGCAAATGCAGTGAGGGGTCAGGGTTACTAGGGTTAACAACCGCAGACGATCCATCATCATCGGGCTGGCCAGGCCTTATTCACTCTATATTTAATTGGTGAAACAAGAATACAACTACAACTTCAAGCATACCATTCACAAGATTGAAGTTTCATCAACATAATGTGATATATGAAAGCCCCATATGAACTAAAATAAACGTGAGCTCTTTGTCAAAATATGTTTTCAAGGCAGCTTTGAAATCCAATATGGCGGCAATCGCGTGACTAGCCGTTCTAACCACAGACAATCCACCATCTTTCCCAGCCTTCCCAGCACTCATTTGAACAATGTTAGCGTATATATGTAACGTTTATTGATCTGACTCAGGATTGCAGTTGTAATCAGCACAATAAAATAACATTTTGTTGCCTATATTAGTGAAAGTATGAAACTTTTATCCCCGGGGTCAAGGTAAAAAATGAACTGAATTCATTTTTACCTTGTAATCGGTGGTTTTATCCTTACTGCCATCACAGCTGAAACTCCACAGTGCTTATTTGATTGTAATATCCATGTTTTGGTCTTAATTCACTCCAAATTGCACTTAACCACGTTGCTGTTCCTGGTTCCTAAGCACTAACTCCACAAACACAGTTACGAGCAGCAGACGGACTACACTGTTTATGACGTTTATTCCCTTAATTCTTTACTTTACTCATTATTTAGTTCAACTTTACTTTGTTACTTCAAAATGTTTATTTAATTCATGTCCATCGTCCCATTTTTGCAACCAATTAACCTAGAAAAAATTACAAATATTTCTGATGTACGACGCAACGAAAAAATGACTCATCGTTGCCAATCTAGTGGAGCTTCACACAGACGCCGATGCATTTACAAACTGTTTCCATGAATTCTAGTTGTCACAGTAATGCAGTAATGATAAAATTCCTGTAATATGTATATATACTACAAATAAGATACGTAAATTTCACTTATTTCCCCGGCTTTGTGTAAATCTTATACCCAGTTTGGAGGGTAAACACTCACCAATTGACAATACATATAAACAATTGAAGAGCGCAAAACGCCGCAAAGAATGCCGTAGTCCCCTTGAATAAGTATGAATAAGTACTGGTTAGAGGTCGGGTTTTACGATTGTTGTGATGAAAGTGCCCTAGCGTCTGTGGGTGGTGCGTGGATTTAGCACAGGAAATAATAAGTTTGTTGACACAAGTGACTCTGCAAACATCGAGATGGCGTCAATCTTTGAAACATTTTAATTGTAAGTAAAAATTTTGAAAGCATTTTGGCCACACTTTTCATTACCATCTGTTTAAATCTAAAAATATTGCTTAATTTCTAACTTTGAAGAAAATACTTACTTCGAAAGGAGAGTAGAGGTCTTGAGTTCCTGTTATCACCACCAACAACTCATGACTGATGACCATCTCCGTGTCAGGATGTGTTAAAAGTACTTTTTAGGAGGGTGGCCAAAACCGCGGTAGTCGGCGAGTTGGCCAGTCCACTCGATTGTATACCCTATAGCCTAGAAGGTATTTAGGGTAGAATACCACGGCAGGCCAACCCTCATCACGGTGGACGGGTCTTATTCACTCGATATTTAATTGGTGAAACAAGAATACAATTGCAACTCTAAGCATACATTTAAAAGACTGAAGTTTCGTCAACATAATGTGATATATGAAAGCCCCATACGAACTAAAAATAAGCATGTGAGCTCTTCGTAAAATATGTTTTCAAGGCAGTGAAATCCAATATGGCGGCTACGTTTTGCATGGACGTTCTCATCAGTGACGGCCACCATCTTTCCCAGCCTTCCCAGCACTCATTTGAACAATGTTAGCGTATATATGTAACGTTATTGATCTTACTCAAGATTGCAGTTTTAATCAGCACAATAAAACAACATTTTGTTGCCTATATTAGTGAAAGTATGAAACTTGTTATTCCCGGGGTTATGGTTGGAACTGAATTCATTCTTACCTTGTAATCGGTGGTTTTTATCCTTACTGCCATCACAACTGAAACTCCACAGTGCTAATTTGATTGTAATTATACACATTTTGGTCTTAATTCACTCCACAGTGAACTTGAACCACGCTGTGGTTCCTGGTTCCTAAGCACTCACTCCGCAAACACAGTTACGAGCAGCAGACGACAACACTGATTATGAGATGCAAAGCTTTATTCCCTTAAATTGTTTACTTCACTCAATATTTAGTTTAACTTTACTTCAAAATGTTTATTTAATTCATGTCTATATCCCTTTTTTGCAACCAAATTAACCCCCCAAAATTACAAATGTTTCGGATGTATACTTACGAGCAGACGACGTGAGGAAAAAATGACTCGTCGTTGCCAATCTAGTGGAGCGTCACACATATGCCGATGCATTTACAAACTGCTTCGATGAATTCTAGTTGTCATAGTAATGCAGTAATGATAAAATTACTGTAATAAGTACGTATATATAATACAAATAGATACGCTAATTTCACTTATTTCCCCGGTTTTGTGTAAGTCTTATACCTAGTTTGGAGGGTAAACACATACCAATTGACAACACTGATAAACAATTGAAGAGCGCAAAACGCCGCAAAGAATGCCGTAGTCCCCTTGAATAAGTGCTGGTAAGAGGTTGGTTTACGATTGTGTGATGAAAGTGCCCCAGCGTACTATGGGTACAAGTGTGTGCAGATTTAGACACAGGAAATGGGAAGTTTGTTGACACAAGCGACTCCGTAAACATCAAGATGGCGTCAATCTTCGAAACATTTTTAGTTGTAAGTAAAAATTTCTAAAGCGTTTTGGTGAGATTTCCACTGCAGTAGGCCACCCTTTTCAGTACCCTCTGTTTAAATCTTAAAATTTGGCCTTAATTTCTAACTTTGGAGAAAATACTTACTTCGAAAGGAGAGTAGAGGTCTTTAGCTCCGTTTCTCACCAACAAGTAGTCGCGACTGATGCCCATCTCCGGTGTCAGGACGCGTTATAATGTACTTTTCGGAGAGTGGCAAGCGTTTGAATGTAGGTGGCCTGTTTTGGCCTGCTGTGATGTTTTACCCTAGTAGAGGATAGATGACCTAACCAGGCTTCCTTTTTACCTACCTAACCTTTTTTTTTTTAACACTAGTAAATGTTAAGCAGACCTTGTTTTTGCAGAATTAGGCTAATATTAGGCCTTTTGGCACCGAACAATTTAGCACATCCCCCTTCCCGGTGGGTTTACAAGAAACAATAAAACCACTGACTTACACCCTACCCTAATAACCTAAAGGCCAAATCCCCCAAAAAACTAAATTTGGTAAAATATACGGATGATTTCGACAACCGGACTGGTGGGGACCATCCCAAACTAGGTTATAGGTAACTAATTAAAGTTGAGAGGTGCAGCCTTAGCTAGGCCTTGTCGAATAGCTAGGTAGGTACCTACCTACCTAGGCTAGTTTTCCATGAATTTATCGCAGCTGGGCTTGACTACTCTGGCCTGGTTTAACGATTGGCTTTTCATCTGGCATGCATTAACCTTGAACTTATTATCTAAATTTCAAGAAATTGTTGTTAAGAAAGGGCAACAAATAAAATCTAAAACATTACCGGGGTGACCATTGGCTTATTTCGCAGATTTTACACTGGCTCTGTTTACTGTTCACAATAGTTCTTCTGAAACTTGCAAAGAAACTGTAATCTTTGTAACAGCTCCTCTCTGAATCTAGGTCCATTGTTCATTGACCTAATAAATGTTGGTTTTTTTGTTTTTGACATATATTATATATATATATATATATATATCTATATACTATATATATATATATTATAGTATATGTATATATATATATATATATATACACATATACTACATACATACATACATATATATATAATATATATACTATATATATATACTATATATATATATATATTATATATATAATATATTTATTTAGGTAATGCCACGGACGAAAATGAAAAGACGAGAGGCAGTTCTCGTCTTTTCATTTCCCCCGTGGCATTACCTTATAATATATATAGCATCGTTTTATATATTTCGTGATCAAGTTATTCACACACACACACACACATATATATATATATATATATATATATATATATATATATATATATATATATATATATATATGTATGTATATTATATATAATTACTGAACCCTCCAATAACAATAAATCAACACTATTATGACTCATTCATTAAAAATATTTAGTTTAATCTCGTAAGACAATATCTTCATCCCTGACATCAAGCGGGAGCTTGTGCAATTTTGCGGTCTGTAAACCGAACACTGGGAGTGCATCTCTGTACAATTAAGTTACAACAATCTGTCGATTCATATTCATATCGACTATCTTTCCTTCTTTTCACTCACCCTCTAGACGAAAATACATCTAATAACTTCAGAGAGAGAGAGCAGAGAGAGAGAGAGAGAGAGAGAGAGAGAGAGAGAGAGATAGAGAGAGAAAGCTATACCCTCTTACTTCTCGATTATTTCTGATTTTATTTACTGGCGTTTATCATAATTTTCACTGCATGAAAATACCAAAACAATAATTACACTATCGCTTTGCCCCGTACTCGGATGCGTAATACTAAATTATTATTATTATTATTATTATTATTATTTATTTGGCGTATATAAACAGTTTCCAAACATTTCATTTTATTATTCTTTGCAGTGTACAAGGTTTATTTGGGTGTACGCAAGTTTATTAATGTGTATTTAGCACTATGTATAATTAATATGTACGAAAAAAAATATGCTATGTGCCTAGATTACCTATTTGGTTCTTGACAACATTCCACATGAAAATGACCATGAGGAAATGGTTCAAGCTCAGACCAAGATGAACGTGGAAGCTGTAGGGATAGACAACCAAAAGGACAATAAGGCGGAGGTAAGTGATATAGGAATGGATCTAGGATGGCATGGTACCGAATATGAGCAGTTTGTTGTGACCAGAGCAAATATTTACTTCAAGTCACTAGCAGTAGCCTTAATGAGCATCACACATGTAGGAACAGAACAGCTAAAAGAAGCCCAGAAGGATCACTGTCTGGCCGAGGACTGGGCCGAGAGCAAGATTGATGTTGAATACACGACCAAGGCAAAGGAACATTTACCGTAAAATTTACTAATGACATTATATGGCGTTTTTCAGGGCACGGTGACTGGAGAAGTGTAGCAAATCCTATTGCCAGAGATATATCATACTGAAGTAATGAATGTGGCCCATGAAATCACTGTCAAGAGATAACCTTGGAGCTAAGATTGAAGACTATTACCTGCAATTTCCATTGACCAGGAGTGGTTGTAGATGTCACCAGATATTGCAGGTCCTACGACATTTGACAGAAGACTAACCCACAAGGTCATATATAGCACACTACCACTCAGGAAGTTGCCACTAATGGAAGGAGCATTGAAGAGAGCAGTAGACACGACTGGCTGGACTAATATTGTCACCAAGGTATTCTATATACCTTGATTGTCACCTGTCCCAGAAAGGCAACAGTACGTTACATCCTCTGGTGGGTTTTACTACAAGATACCCAGAGGCAGTGGCATTCCTTGGAGTAAAAACCGAGTGGGTAGCAGAAGAATTATTAAAAAGGTTTTCAGCAGGGTTGGATTCCCCAAGGAAATACTCAACTGTCCGAGGTTCAGTTTACTTCACAATGGTGGAGGTAGTAATTAAGGCATCTGGTAAGTACTGAGCAACTATTCACAATGGCTGACAATAACTCCAGATATGACAGGTTTGCTGAAGTCTACTTGAAGAAATGCCAGGAGAGATCACAGGCACCAGATTTTCACCGTTCCCGCCATTGTATGGAAGGTTCTGCAAAACGCAAGTAATTATGTAATAGAAACTGCATTGATAAGTGTGCAAATTCATACCAGCATATGTTAGGAATGAGGAATAACCTGGCAAGAGAGTTTGCTGCACAGGGATATCCAAAGCATCATTACAGCAAGGGGATCAGACAATCAATTCAGGATGGGACTGAAAACTTAGTATTATTATCAATGGAGGCTAATAAGGTGATGTTACATCGAAGAGGGCCGCACATCACAGAAGTTGGCAGACAACTGAAGACTAAACGCAAACATCTTGACTGGCAACAATGAGCAGGAAATGATTGAATGGCAGCAACTGTCATCGAAGAGAGGTCAATAGTGCAGTCATAACAGAGGAAGGAAGAAACTAGTGGGGGCCACAATGTCGGAACTGAAAATTATGGAGAATATCTGTCCGGCTGCAAAAAATCTGTACATTATTTAATGCATTAGATCTGTCCAGCTGCAAAAATTCGGTACATCATTATTTAATACATTAGAATTGTTGTTGTTGTATTGAGCCAACACTTCGTGTTACGGCCTTTCCCTTGTTCGGCCCGTAGGTGATCTGAAAAGATTCTATAAATGCTTTATTAGGGTTAAGTTGGAAATACTTTTAGTTGTAGAGAAAGGAAGTGAACAGGGGAAGGATGGTGGTAGCAGTAAAAGAGGGCCATCATGTCATAATGAAGTAGAAGTTTGAAAAATGTAAGGCTTTCGAATATTAGAGAAACTGTGCAGGTGGGGTTGTCCAACCCTTTACTTCCTTGGGTCCCTACGGAAGGATTTTGGTGGAAGGTAAAGTTTAGAAGAATGATAGTGGATGATGTGGTAGGGTAGAGTCTTAAAGTGAGGGTATGAGAGATCATGAGGGTGAATGATGTCACTTTAGCTTTTTTACCTTGGTGGAGGAAGGTTGTAGAGCATCTGGCATGCTCTTCTAAATTCCCTATGATTGTCTTTGCGACTGTGGCAGCTGCATGCATTAGAAGTCCTCTGTGTAGACAAATTAGTTACCTAGTCCAAAACTGCATAATCCATAATTTGTTATACTTTTAATTACAGAGTAATAGAGGACTTTCTTTAAATTTCATAGTTTAATCATCTAAATAATAATACAAATATTAACAAATTTACAACCATTCAAAACGTAAAATTTTGACAGGCTCCATGACTGCAACCGGATTGTATCTCCGTATTCTCTCTCTCATTCTTTCCACCTCTACCACGTTTGATGCATCTTTACTTGGATTGTTCTACGTTTTATCCATGTTTCCCTGCAACAGACTGTCTACTTTTTCATTTTTTTCGCAATTCTCCCTCCTTTCCATCAGATTCTAACGATTTTTTTCTTACTTTTATGCCTTTTTTTCAGTTTGCGCTTTCAGTAACTGTCAGCATTTTGCAGTTGAAAGGTGTTGCTCTGTATCCTGCTCGTCCTGACATAACCGCGATTACATAAAGTTTTGACTAATTCTGTGCACGCACACATGTTCCCCGGTTCTGGCATGTTTATCCCGTTTCCATTATCAACTTTTCTTTTCTTTTATTCACTAAGGTAGTCTTAATGTAGGTATCAAGCCAATTAACCAAAAATAACCATTCGAAAATCTTTTCTTCAGACTAGCTATTTGGTATTAAACTTTCGCAGAGACTGCTGTGTGCTAGTTAATAAACTTATTTTCTTGTATAAAATTCTGAACTAAAAATAGATGACATGTAATACAAAGAAGTACTGCACTCACTAACTTGAAAAATAGCTCTAAATGAAATGCCATCATCTGAATTAGAGCCCTTCACGCATACTACAACATCCTATTACGTCAGAGAATATTATAAAAAAAAGCAGCTCACAAATATGTGCTGCCAATATATCCTGCTTTCCTTTGAAAGACAATGTATTACAGACTATTAGATTAACACTGTGTTAGACTAAACCTATTCAAAACTTTATTACTGAATGAAATAGATTGTGGCATTTGAGGCTGTATCTGTAATAAGCAAAATGTTTCCTACGTCACTTTGCTCTTAAAGATCTAGGAAGCCTCTGGAATTTAATTGAGCAATGAACCATCAACTAGAAGTTAAGCTCTAAGGAAGCTTCCCATAATCTACCAACATACTTTCATTAGAATACAGCACCTCTTGAGGTTATCAGTGTTTCAATTCTATGTGGAGAGTTATGGAGGAGTTAAGGAGTTCCATAAGAGAGAGAGAGAGAGAGAAGAGAGAGGAGGGAGAAAGAATGGAGGAGAGAACGAGAGAGAGAGAGAGAGAGAGAGAGAGAGAGAGAGAGCGTAATTGCTGGATGGGTAGTTAACGATTGGATTGGCTGTTGGTGAGTTCTGGGTTGTCTGCTGGTGCTGTTAGTTGTTGGGGTTGTGTGTTTTGAGGTAGTCTTTAGTCAGAAGCTGTGATAGTCAGTAGTGTCGGGAGCAGTTGGTTGAAGGCATTGATATTCAGCCGAGTTGTGTGTTTTTGTTTGTTATTCAGTTGTTGTTAAGTGTTGTTTGCTTGAGTTGTTGTCCCTGTGCTGTTGTGATTTTTTGTGTTGTTTGTGCAATGGTCTTTTGTTGTGTTGTTGAGTTTTTGTTATGTGTGAGGTTGTGTTTGTGTTCCTTGGTTGTTTGCTGTGTTAGGTTAGGTTGGTTGTGTTCCTTGGTGGTTTGCTGTGTTGTTGAGTTGCAGTTGTGTTCCTTGGTTGTTGTTGTGTTGTTGAGTTGTGGGATTGTGGTTCTTAGTTTTGTCTTGTGGTTGGTGGTCTCAGTGACCTTGACCAGCAGACAGCATAGGATAGCCCGGAGTATCTGGAGTGGTTGGTAAGTACATGTGTTTGTGTTTTTTTCATTTTGGGTTGTTTAGGTCAATTGTCCTGCATATTGTGTAGTGTAAAGAGGAAAGTGTGACTGAAGGTGAGTTGGGTAGCAGGATTGATTAGGTTTATGTCGGGGGGGGGGGGGGGGCGCGCGTTTTGCCTGCTTGTATTTTAAGCATGTGATTCTGCCACATTATTTTTTGGCGCCCAAACAGGGACTGTTGGTGTGGCAGCTGCAGGACGATTGGGGTGGTGAGTTGTGTGATGGATTGAGAAAGTGAGGATGGAAGGGTTGAAGGAGATAGAGAGGCTGAAGGAGGAGCTGAGGTTGGCGAGGGAAGCTAAGGAAAGATTGGAGAATGAGAGGTTGAGGGTAGAGTGTGAGGAGCTGAAGAGCGAGTTAGAGGAAATGAGAGGAATGCTAAGGAGTGCAAATGTGGAAATGAAAGAAGAGGTGAAAGGAGCGGAAGAGGAGAATGGTTGAGAAAATGGACGAAAAATTTGGGGTAATAATAAATGCAGTGCAAGAGATGATGCAGGAAATGATGAAGGGATTCATGAGAGAAGGAGCTGTAGGAGGTAGGCCTACTGAGTCCTGTGACGGGCCAGGAGTGGTAAAGGAAGTGAAAGAGCAAGTGGATGAGAGTATGAGTGACGAAGGTGATTTGGTTGTGATAGGTAAGGGAAAGAAGGGGAAGGACACAGGATAAGGAATAAAACCTGAGGACAAGAATAAGAAGGGGGTGAGGGAAAAGAAGACTAAGGGAAAGAAGATTGGTAAGGGTGATGGACAGGATGAGACTAGGACTGAATACATTGGGGAAAGGGCTGAGAGTGATTTGGATAGCGGTGAGTGGAAACAGGTAGGTAGAAAGAAGGGTAAGAAGAGTATGGATGTGAGTATGGAAGTGGATTCGCTGTAATCGGAAGGGGGAAAGAAGAGTCAGAATGGAAGTAGCGAAAGTGAGAGTTAGAGTGAGCAGGAAGTACGAAAGGCTGTGTATATGAGAGAGGTACCCTGATGTGCACAATACAAGGAATATGGTAGTAGGGACATATGGCACTTTTTTAAGGAATATGAGAAGTATTGTGAGGCAAAGTATGGGGATAACAAGAGAGTCTGGGCAAGAGTTAGGTAGCTTTTTGACGGGATTTTTGTTGAGTATGTATGGGGTAATGATGAGTGTAGGGAATGTGCCGTAGGAGAGTGTGAAAGCCAGGATTGTAGAACAGGCAAAGAGGATAAAGAGTTGCGTTAGATATAGGAGAAATCAAGATTTTGAAGAGGCAAGAATGAATGTTGGTGAGTCGTCGTCGATGTATGTGTGCAGAATGGAAACATTAGCTAGGAAAAAGTTTGGGGACGAAGGGATAAAAGAGTGTAAGGAGTTAGTGTGAAGCTGTTGGCGACTGTACCAGAGTGTGTATATGAGTTTATAAATCTGAAACGTAAGGAGAAAATGCGATGGATGAATGAAAGGTTGATGTGGAACACATTTTGGAAATAGTAGAAGATTACGAGTTAGATAGGTGTATGAAAGAGAGTAGGAGTGTTAGTGTTAGGACTGAAGTAGCTGAGGTTGTACCAGAGTTTAAAAGCTATAGAGAGGCAGTTTTGGAAGGGCCGAGGCGAATGGCAGAGCGAGTGGTAGATAGGAGCGTTAGGGCAGGTAATATGAGTGTAGTTAGCCCTAAAAGAGATGGGAGTGCGAATGTTGGCAAGAGTAGGGTCAGTTATTTGTGAGCGAGAGCAGCAGTGGAGAGAGCCAGGACACAGGAAGAATGAATGTCGGTGGTGTTAGGAGTGTGCTTCAGGTGTAGGCAAACAGGGCATTAGTGAGCGAGTGTAAGAAAGATAGGGATATTAAATGTTATAGGTGTGGACAGGCAGGGCACATAGCTAGTGGATGTTTGGGGTACCTGTATGAACGTGGTTTGCAGCGGTCACGTGGCTAGTGTGTGTAGGCGTAAGAGGAGGAGTCAGGCTGGGAATTCGGGAAACTAGGAGTTAAGGGATTCAGTAGCGTGGGTCCTCTAGTATGCGACAGTATGTTCGGAAAAGAATGCTATGAGTGAACGTAGGTGGTTGAGGGTGAATAAATGTGAGCAGTGTGTCAGTGAGCAGATGGGTCTGGAAGATCGGCTGTTGGTGATGGTTGAGTATGGAAGAAAGCAGAAGAAGGGAAAGAGCGGGAATGAAAGGGAGAAAACGTGAGCTGCATGATAGAGGGGTTAGTGTTAGGGTAAAAATGGTGGATAAGGCATGTAATACAGATGACTTTCAGGGGAGGAAGGATACATAAAGCGTGTGTGGGTTTGAACTGTCAGGGTTTGGTGTAGTTTCACCAGGAAGGGAATCAGGAGGTAAGGATGTGGTTGGCAGTATGAATGAGTCTCTTCGGGAGTTTGGCAGGAGTGTAAATGAGGTAAGTGATTTGGTGGCAGAGTTACGAGAGATATTTGGACAAGAGTTAGAAGGGGTAGATGAGACAGTGAATGGGATTTGGCAGGATGGTAGTGAGGGAGATGGTAATGGTAGCCTGACTGGAAGTGGTCTGGGAGAAGTTGATGGCGGTGTAACTTAGTGTGTATGAGAGCCCTCAAACAAGATCCAGGGGGCTGCATCCAAGCATTCGGTGGGTGTTGTGTGTAAGGAGATGTGGTCAAATGTAACGGTGGAAGAAATATGGAGTAGTTATGGAGTTCATTTGACAAAGTGAGAGAGAGAGAGAGAGAGAGCGTAATTGCTGGATGGGTAGTTAATGATTGGATTGGCTGTTGGTGAGTTCTGGGTTGTCTGCTGGTGCTGTTAGTTGTTGGAGT
Source organism: Macrobrachium nipponense (assembly GCF_015104395.2). Classification (NCBI taxonomy): domain Eukaryota; kingdom Metazoa; phylum Arthropoda; class Malacostraca; order Decapoda; family Palaemonidae; genus Macrobrachium; species Macrobrachium nipponense. The sequence goes on along the minus strand of NC_061101.1, from coordinate 18,863,944 downwards.
TCTGTGTTTTGAGTAGTCTTTGGTCAGAAGCTGTGATAATCAGTAGTGTAGGGAGCAGTTGGTTGAAGGCATTGATATTCAGCTGAGTTGTGTGTTTTTGTTTGTTATTTAGTTGTTAAGTTAGTGTTATTTGCTTAGAGTTGTTGTGCCTGTGCTGTTGTGATTTTTTGTGTTGTTTGTGCAATGGTCCTTTTTTTGTGTTGTTGAGTTTTTGTTGTTATGTGTGAGGTTGTGGTTGTGTTCCTTGGTTGTTTGCTGTGTTGTTAGGTTGTGGTTGTGTTCCTTTGTTGTTGCTGTGTTGTTGTTGTGGGGTTGTGTTCCTTGGTTATTGTTGTAGTCCTTGGTTGTTGTGTTGTTGAGTTGTGTGGTTCTTAGTTTTGTCTTGTGGTTGGTGGTGCTCAGTGACCTTGTGTCAGTGACATGTGTTTGTGTTTTTTTTTCTATTCTGGGGTTGTTTAGGTCAATTGTCCTGCATATTCTGTAGTGTAAAGAGGAAAGTGTGACTGAAGGAGAGTTGGGTAGCAGGATTTATTAGGTTTATGTGGGGGAGATTTTGCCTGCTTGTATTTTAAGCATGTGATTCTGCCACAGAGTGAGATGTGAACATTTCACACCCATAGTGCAATTTTGGTTTACATGTAACAGCTTGTAGTTTCAGTGGATGTTTGTGGTTAGCAACCCAAGACGAGGCAACTCCAAACCAAGTCCATATAGACTTGACCTTAAGAACAAATACATGAGATTTCAATGTGAGCTAACAACTGAAATGATAACCAAATTAATCTTACCTCTCTAATACAAGACTTTATTTATTCATCACGAGTTATTCATAACAAACACTGTCAAAGTTAAATGTTAGAATCTGATAGTAAGGAAGAAAAAGCCAGATATATATATATATATATTATATATATATATATTATATATATATATATATTATATATATATATATATATATAAAGTCAGAATGATATAAAGATTAAGAATAAGAAATAGAATTAACGAACAATTGAAAGTTCAAATAAGATGTGGTGCTGCGATAGAGAGAGAGACTACATTAAAATTCTTCCCATGTAAAATATTTGCTTTCCATTACTGTTTTTTATTTTTATTTACGTATTTATTATGATTTTTGCCTGGAATCTTTTGAATTTTGTAGGTGAGTATAGCAGCATGCTGCTACACTCCATTTGATGTATATCAATAAACTTTTTGAATTTGAATTTGAACTACACTTAATATAACCCCGTTAAATTAAGCAAGGTCTATGAAACATGTTATAGGGACATATTTTTACATTTTGAAATTTTGTAAGTATTTAATTTTATTATTTAAAGTATAAAACTTTGAGAGATAATGGCAATCCTTGCTTACTTTCTAAATAGGAGCATAACACATTATGAATCATTGACTTGTGGACTACTTACCTCGTTGGACTCAAGTTTGACATCTAACAGGTGCCAATAGCGTGTCTCTTTTTGCAACGGAACTAAAAATTCTCAACAATTTTCAGTTCCGAAATTTAATAACTTTATTTAAAGTTCACTTCGATAACTAGTAACATATAACATTAACTGATAAATATAATAACAATGCAAGTACGTTAAAGGATTCTTCTCACGTGAATTGCATAAATTTGACGGTACCAGAAGTGAATATTATCATTTGTTCCATTTACTGCTTGTAATTCTTATGTACTTGAAAAAAAAAAATGGTTGGAGATGAAAGAAAAGATTTAGACTGCAGTAATGATCAAAGCATAGCATTAGATACCCGAGAGATATGCTGATGACACTTCTTATTAGCAAGACACCTCACGACTTATAAGTTGTTCAATAAACTGTGCGGGCTGAATACAGAACAACAGGTCACTGTTATATTTCCTTTCCATCGTATCCAAATGAAAACAAGTTCAATACTAAAAGTTGTTCAGCATGTTATAACCATTGGATAGAGGACTAACACCCTCACCAAAGAAAAATCTTACCCAGCCAACTTTTACTGTCCCCATTTGCCCATCTGCTGATTTTTTTTCCCACTCCCACAATGTTCCTAGTCAGATTTCTCTAGCAACTCATTTCAGTAGCTGAACTCTAGTTTTCCTCCCTCTTGCCTAGCCGTTTATTTGCTGACCAGTCTACTCTCTTATGAAAGTTGTATCTGTGTTTGGTTAACTCGTCCTCTCCAGCAATTAGCAAGTACCAGTGGCGACGTTGTGTACATTCAGGAACATAGAAGTAATATTGTATATATAATATATATATATATATATATATATATATATATATATATATATATAGTAGGTCTACTAGCGTCGTCAAAAAATACGAAAATGTTTTGATAATTCAACCTTTTGCAGACGTTTTTTAAATAGAAATATTATTAGGGCTTGTGCCTTGTATGATAAGGCGCCTTATGAGGTAATGTTAGACTTGCGATAATCTTAAGCTAAGTCGGTCGGTATTGCACTTCCATCTTCAATGGAGTGTCTGGGGGTTTGTAGATCACTTACGAAGTTGGTTATTACGACGATGTATTAAATAACTCATGGTTCGGTGAGGAGGTTCTTGTAGAAAACACGAAGTATAAAAATAGATATATTCTTCTGAAGTTTTACATGATGAAGATCAGGTATGATTGTACAAGTCTTCTAATGACGATAGCTTGATCGCTTCTGCCAATGATGATGGCTACTTCTGTTCTCTCTACATGATAAAGCTTAGGTAAAAAGATACAGGTCTTCTAATGACGATAGCTAACTCTGTTCTCCCTGTCTACCTTCTCTGTTACAAGTTATGAGGGAACAGACAGTAGTTCGAACATATGAACATACTTACAAATGACATAGTTACATACGAACACACAATCGAATGAGACACGCTACAGATCACGTAGGCCGTTTGAATTATAGGTCGGGTAGTTGTCTCAAGCAGGGAGCTTGGACTGTTTCAAAACAAATGTGAATGACCACAGATGACGGCATGTCAACTTAGCCTACATACTTATTGTATACGTCATCTTTAGCGTCTCTAGTCTGATCACATTCCTGCAAGCAATCTGGTTGACCTCTTTAGTTTTAGTCTTTTATATATATGGGACTAACATTCCATATTTGTTTATTATGTAAACACTTACATCAGCTCGGTCAGCTACCAAAACCAACTACTGAATATTACTCAAACTTGACTTGCATTTGACTTATAGGAGTGTGATACAGACACTATGTGAATATATCTATATAAGTAAATAAAAATTCATTGTGGTACATGAATTATTCAAGTAATAAAATATAAAACAATGATATTGGTAAATAATAGTGATCACGTAATATATAATGATACAGTTTTTCACTTCATCTCATTAAGATACATATCCTAATATTGGTGGCAGTGGACCAGAAGAACTCTACAACGTCCTACGAAGAAAAAACAGAATAATAAATCATGAAGTCAACGACGACGAAAGCAGCAGATTCTTCAAGCAACCTAGTATCATCGTTAGTGAGCGACTTCAGAAAACAACAAGATTCGTCAAGCAACTTAGTATCATCGTTTAGTGAATAACTTCAAGAAACAAAAACCGACGTGTCCGTTTCCTACGGCAACGGAAGCTTCGTCTCATTAGAATCATTCAAGAAAAACATCGTTAGTGAGCGTTTCCGGCACTCCAAGAAACAAACCGAACGTGTCTGCAGCATCGGATCTTTCAAGGGCTCGAATCATCGAAACAACGCGCACGGGGGAAACTGAAGCCAAACCAGGTCATCCGCCTAAATAGAGAAGGAGGACCAAGGCCGTGTGTCGTTATCGGAACACGTGACTCCCCACAAAAGCAAGCTAAGTACAATTTTTTATTCATTGGAGTAACTGAGTGTTTCCTTTGCAGGTCGAATTCGTTATTCCTGTGGCTGAAGTTACGAGACATTCTAATCTTACTTTTTTTACAGAAATTATCTACATAATTGAGATTTCGCTACTGCGAGTTTTTATCTTTGAGTGTCTGTTTCCAGAAGTTCTACTGAAATATCATAATCATATACTATGTTAATTTTATCATTTTGTGATTATTAATCCCTTACGTAACAAACCATATTAAACTGTGAATATGCGTTTATGCAGTGGACGTCTGTATTTATACAGATGCATGGATAGGGTCGTTAAGCACCGTAGTGATTAGAAAACACACACAAAAAAAAAAAAAAAAAGTGGAACACCCGTACAAATCTATATAAATTAGAGGTAACACTATTTCGGGTCATGACAATAAATGCTCCTTTGCAAAGTCCTGATCGCAGTTTTAGCCTTGAGTTTTTGAGTTATATAAAATATCGAACCTCAATGACTCAACTTAACTTTAAAAATATGGCTGGATTGCAAGGAATAACATGCCTATAAAAAACTTTCATTAGGCTAAATGCGCTGACCAGGATCCCTCACTATTTCAAATTTTAGCAAAGAATGAAGTACAAACAGTTAATATTGTATGCAGTAGTGATAACTTGTCTTATTAGTAATCGCTCAGTTCCTAATAGTTCGTCATTCATTGCTTTATACGTAACCAGCAACATAATGCTAAAAACACACAATACGTTGCCGATGGTAATAAAGAGAAGGATCCTAATTATTACAAAAAGAAATAGAAACAGTAGCCTTTCAGAATCAAACAAGCAAACTCGGTTACTGTGTCACCTAGTCAAGCGGTCAAGGTTAGTTAAATCTGCCGAGTGTTCAAAGCATAGCAAATTCCACACAATAAGCGACTCTAGCAGCGTGGGGAAAAGCGATGTTGGTTCATACATGCCAATATCTTTTTGAATTAAAAAGGATTTTTCCTATGAAACACACGACCGTATAAAGTAATCAGAGCAGGTTTTCGTTTTTTTTTAATACGTAAGTTATTATAAGTAGTGGTGGATAAAGCCCGACTGTACGCGCCGTGAAAATTAGAATATCTTGTTTATTCCTTTAGTACACGTAATATCCTGTATTTACGGACTCACCGTCTGTTGTTCGAACTTCCCTAATGAGAAGTCCGGATAAGCGAGCGCTTACAGATACCTCTATAGTTATAAAAAACATTGATCTGTATGTAGTGTAATTGTAAGATCCATCTAGGGGTATACAAAATATTATCTTACATCCTGCAAAATAAGGCGTGTTTATCAAAGGAAAATCCTAACTACTGTCTGTTCCCTCATAACTTGTAACAGAGATGGTAGACAGGGAGAACAGAGTTAGCTATCGTCATTAGAAGACCTGTATCTTTTTACCTAAGCTTTATCATTGTGAGAGAACAGAAGTAGCCATCATCATTGGCAGAAGCGATCAAGCTATCGTTATTAGAAGACTTGTACAATCATACCTGATCTTCATCATGTAAAACTTCAGAAGAATATATCTATTTTTATACTTCGTGTTTCTACAGGAACCTCCTCACCGAACCATGAGTTTAATACATCGTCGTAATAACCAACAAGATAATACCGACTTCGTAAGTGATCTACAAAACCCAGACACTCCATTGAAGATGGAAGTGCAATACCGACCGACTTAGCTTAAGATTATCGCAAGTCTAACATTACCTCATAGGGCGCCTTATCATACAAGGCACAAGCCCTAATAAATATACATTTTCCTTCACCAAAAGACTACCCCCAAGCACCCTACAAACAACTAATAACGACGCTAATAATCTCCTGACCGATATCAACTGAGACTCTCAGTTATGGGTCCGGTAGCGAACACAAAAGGACGTTATTACTGTATTCGGGAAAGGCAACGAATGCAATGTGCAATGTTTACGTTTTTACGTGGCTTACCCGTAACATGTCTCCAACGCAAACATTAGTTTAGAAATGAATGCAATGTTTACATTATTTACTCTTAATATATCTTGAACATAAGGCTGGCAACTAAAGCAACGTTTACATTATTGCCTACTTAGTACTTACTCGTAAAATGTCTCGAACGTAAGTATTAGTTCGGCAATGAATGCAATCTTACATTATTATTGACGTTAAAGGGAGGAGAGTGGTAAACTACGCTGACTGAATTCGTTACTGCATCAAAATAGGAAAAAACTCGAATCAGGCCCCTTATTAACAAAACAATAATATACTGTCCTGAAGTCTGAAAGCTTGAAGGCTACCCGCAATCCTTCACCAAAATCCTGTCTCTGACCGACGAATTTAAGAACACAGCTGCCATCAACAATTGGTGTTACCCGAATGTCGACAGAAATAGAATGAAGTGGTCTCACTGTCACTGGGTCTACTAAATCTGTAAGCGTTACCCACCGATTTTTGAATTTTCAAGCTGCTGAGGCAAGAAATCGTTAGCTAAGTAATTACTATGTAACTTACTTATATAAAAACTTAAGTAATGCCTACAGTGAAAAACGAGATGCAATGACGACGCTACCTTCCTACTGAGAATCCACATCCAGAGCACTATAAGCATTGTCACAGTAGTCTGAAAAATCGCCTTGTCTCCAGAGAGGACCCTCAAGAATGTCATACAATTAGGTTCATTGCAGAACAGTGGGGTTGTTTCCATAAGATCATCCAGCTCACTGAGAACCGAACACTGTTGCGGGGGTTCTAAAAGGAGGCAAGACCTCCAGAAGTTCAGATCCCCTGAAACATTAATTGGATTCTCATGAAGATGCTGATGCATAATAGCATTGCGTTCTCTTCTTTTACTTAATGTTCTTTAGTTTCCTTAACAATACATACAAAGTAAGAAACCTATCCTTATATTATTACAAATTTACTGTGGATTACATATCTGAAACGTTTTCTGTTAATTTTACCCATAACTATGATTGGCAGTTCATGTTTCACACGTGTTCTTGCTTGTGTATTAACTAGATCTCTGCAGTGTACAAAGTACAATTCTTCCTTAAATTATAGGAATACCACTTAAGGTAGTACTGTAGCAGTGAAATTTACAAGGGTAAAGAAAAGATGAGGATGTAATTTGTAGGTTAGTTATTCCCAAGGTGCCTTTTTGGAATGGTCTTCAGCTTCCTCCTGGAAATTAGTTTTTTTTTATTGTGAAGTATTGTGCAGTAGCAACAGCAACAATAATTTGGTGATTTCCTGGCAGTCCCCAACTTCCACTGAAGTTTGGCTCCTGAGGCGTGATGGAAGCCCAAAAACAACATAAGTCGTAACACCATAGTAAAAATAAAAAATAAAAAGTTATGAACATGCAAACAGTGTGTGCAACCCATGCAGGCCATTGTCCAGTCACCTACATGTTCAAAATCTACACAGTTCCAGTCTTTTGTTGCTTACAGTGCTGTACGACTGAAACTACGTAACTTTGAAACATCTGCAATGACTCCAAATACTACTGTAATATTTTTGGTTTTATTGTTTGTAGCCAAAATTTGTTTGATCTTATGTGCAATGTTGTGTAGTAATGCAATTCATGTGCTTCAGGTGTGATTTTGCCCCTGATTTTGTTGCATTAGACAGTAATCTAGTACTATAGGATATGTTGTAATTTACATTTGGTATAAATAACATTAAAAAAAGGCATTAGGGCAATGACATAAACTGCAAACCCTGACTGGGGAAGAACTTCCCCCACCTCCGCATTTGTTTTTAAAGCGTCCTAGGCTCATTGGCTCAAATGCGGTGGGTTAGGATGCTACCTGTATGAATTTACAGTGCCCTAGGTTATGTTAGATTAGATATGGTATGTTAGGACACAATCTTATTTGAATTACAGTGCCCTACACAACTAGGATACGTGGCGCTGCAAGGGGGACCAAAGCCCCCTGACGAGGTAAGGATGTTGAGCCCAAGGTGAGGAGAGATTAATTACATTCTTCGAATTCACTCCTCTGGTGTTTTCCACAACCCCGAAAAATACACCTTCCCATTGTTGTCCCCCTGATAATTGTCAAGATCTGCATTTCCTTCAATGATCATTAACTATTAGTGTGGGTTTCCTTGTATTTTTACATCACTCAATAATTAGCACTTATTTTAGTGATCTTCTAAAGAAGAAAAAAAAAAATCACTATGTAGAGCTTTTCTGTAGAATTACCAGGGCTCCCCTGCTAATTAATGGATCTGACCTGCTAGGTTAGGTAAGGGTTCTATGTCCTAGATTAGGTTGGGGGGGGGGGAGAAGAGGCTCAACCTTCACTATGGCTGGGTAATGGAACATCCTAGTTTTACCTTAAGTGGGGGGGTCATGGTGGTGCCAAACCTCTCTTGCCAGACATGAAAGAGGGCCCTAGGTTATGGTAGGGTAAAGTGATCTGTCCCCCCCCACCTAAATATCCAATTTTCCAACTGTGGTCCCCCTGAATGTAGGAAATAAGTGTGGGGGCCACACTATGTCTATAACTACTCATTTGCTAATGAAGCACGCCACAAACATTCAAAGCACACACTAAAACATAGGGAACTAATTTTCGAGCTTGAAATGGATTACTGGTTTTAAGTAAAATTTTACCCTCTTCTGAAGTAAACGTGAAAGAAAGGCAATCACGTAAAAAAACTGTGGTAGAAAATCTATATCCTACTGTAGTTGTAACTTTACTTACTGATGCAAACGTGCTGTAAGAGTTCACTGCACCCCTTGGAGTTTGGCAACTACCCGGTAGAGTATATAGTTTCAATGTGCAAACATCCTTATTATACCTAATTCACAGCTCCTCAAACTGAGGAATACGACCACAGTATTGTTCCCGCCCATCGCTGACTGGAATACTATTGACTACATTTTCTTTATGGTTTTATATTTGATATTTATAGTTTTTCGTTTATGATTTTACATTCATCCCCCCAGAGCCTGGTATAAGTAGTGAACACAGCGTCCATATTGCATACAGACTGGCAGTTACTGAACCAGAGGGGCAAGGTAACAGTCTTCAGTTTTACCATGTGTTAGGCTAGGTGGGGGCTCATGGGAAGTAAATCCTTCCCCAGCCTAGTATAGACCAGGTGCACTAGGTTAGAGGCTTGCTAAATATATCCTTGCATTTCACTAGTTTTGTGTTTTCAACACCCTATAGGAATTCTGGCTTCTCGTTGTGGTCGCACAGCCACCGATCCATGCGGCTACCTTCCTGAAAAAGTAATTAAATTCTCTGCCATGGGCATCAGTCAAGACCTCTACGCTCCTCTCGAACTACCCAAGTGTTTTCTCCTAAATTACGAAATAATGACATAGCTACTAATTCAAGCGCTTTTTCGGGAAGTGGCCGCGTTTCGAGAGAGGTGGCCGTTACGTCGCCGCTCGGTCATTTACCCTAGTGAGTCCATTAGGTACTACCTATCTGTGAAACGACAATTTTTTAACCAAAATTAAAGTCACTGCATTGTAAGTTAGGAGGCATATGCTGGCCTTGAAAACAAAGTCCGTAAGCCAGTTAAGTTGAACCTGGTGTTCTATGCTTAGTTAAGGCAAAGGGTAACCTAAGTAAGGTCAAATCTACGTCGTCCAGTAGAGGACGCACATCCAAACTTTACAAGTGGATAAGGATGGGCTACTTCATTCTTAATTAACCCTGTTGGATTATTTTCACAAGTTTAAAGTATTTTCAAGTACACTAATTGAAACATCAATGTTTTACTGTTGTTTTTAAAACTAACAAAACATACAAAATTTCATGCTCACCAGTTTGTAATTCCTAATGTTGATGGAGAAACTTCAATGCTCAGTTCTATTAAAGCACTGTAACCTAGGTTATAATAGCTAAGTAGCTATACTTCGCTCACCAGATATTTTTCTGAACAAACTGCACGAGAATCGTTTTCAGGGTCACCGATTTGTCTCAAAATAGTGGGATTTTTCAGTTTTTCTTCAAGTTTCACTAAGATAAAAATGACTGCAGGAGACTTTCCATTAACAACAGCAAACACAGGGAGCCGAAGTAACTAACACTGTAACACTAACACTAACGCAATCCTGAAGTCCGTAACGGTAACGTGAAAGCGGGACTCGGAAATTCGGAATCGGAAAGTATTATTGGAACTTAGAAATTATGTAAAATCTACCCGTTGAAATTATCGAGAATTTACCCGTTGATTTTTTTGAGAGTTCAGTAGTTCAATAATTTGCATTTGTTTATCTCGTATAGAATTTGAAAATACTGGCAAAGATGAGGCGTAAAAAAAGCCGGACCAAAACAACGTGCTTTGTTATGATTATTTTGTATGTAACTAATGCCTTATCTATTTATATATTGATTTGTTCTTTTATTTTTTTCTTATCTACTAACTGATCTCTTCTCTACGTAGCTATTTTCAATTACCCTCTGTTACCTCCTTAAAATGAACACCATATTCATTGGAGACTTGACTTTTAAGTCATTGGTTCCTGCGGGACTGTATATTCCGAAGATGAAACCAATTCATATGGAGCAACCCCAAAGGGGAAATTTATTTTGAATAGGTTATTAATACTGTAGGTACTCCTATTGTTAAGTAATAAAATCGGAACCTCTTGCTGTTTATATTTTAATTTGAAATAGCCAGCCTAAATGGGCTACATTTAATGGCTAATGTCCCTATGTTTTTAATTAACATTTTTATGCGAGCCCTCTAGGTATATCCCCAAAAACTCAGCCAAATGTCCCTACGCTTAACTATACTGGTACAGAAGGCTGGATATGTTTTGGGAAACCATTTTTTTTTTTTTTTTGCATATGACCAAATTCACACATGCACGCGTATATACGATTTTGATGGTAAGGTAGAATTATGAAAAATGTTAATGTAACCCTTATTATTATTCAACGTTTTCTTTATTGCGAATAAAATTCATATGTTCACAGAAAACGCTTCAGTCTGGTATATGAGAGCCTTTTGTATACTCTCCTTTCCTACCGTTATGCCTGATGCGCCTTCTCCACCATCCCCTCTTTGTCTACGTTCCCCACTGCCTTCAATCAAAGGCATCATCCTCCACCAAACCTCTTCTCTCCCTATCTTCCTTCACTTTATCTCGCCATCTAATTCTAGCTGTCTCCCTCTCTATCTTTTTCCTCTAACAAGTTCCTCCCAAGCCCTCTTCACTCCCTCCCCGTCATCCATCGTCAACACATGCCCATACCACCTCAGTCGTGACTCTCTTATTATCTTTGTAATCTTTACTAAGCCTGCCCATCTTCTTATTCCGTCATTTTCCAACCTCTCAAGCCGCGATATTCCCATAATCTACCCGACCAACATTCTCATTTCTGTTCTCTCAAGCGCTTTACTTCCTCTTTTCTTCTTAGAGCTCATGTTTCCGATCCATACACTAACACTGGTCTTATCACTGTGCTATAGATCTTGACTTTTAGCTTTATTGGCATTTTCTTATCACATACTACTCCAGCTACCCCTCTCCACTTAGAAATAGGAGGGTTTAATTTTATAAAAGTTATCTTTTAATTAGTGCACACACATTATAATATATATATATATATATATATATATATATATATATATAATATATAATATATATATATATATATATATATCTACATACTATATATATATGTATAGATATATATATATATATATATATATATATATATATATATATATATATAAAACTACAGAACGGGTTGTCGACTATCAAATCCCGAACAATCTAATATAAGGTATCATAGTAAAAGTTGCAAGACACACATGATTAAGCTAACTGTACCTATACTCTTAACCACCAATTATCTTCCACCCAGCTGTTTATTGCTTAATTACCTGTCCAGATTCTTTGTTTACAGTCCCCTCCATAACAATTGTTTGCCAGGCTTCCTTACGCTCCCGCGGTGGGTAGGTGTTCTCTGGGTCCTTTCACTGTTGTTCTGTTTTTATTATTTATTTATTGTATTTAAAAAAAAAAAGATTTAAAATAGGTTTTTACTTAAGGTGTTGGTAAACACTTAATGTGTACATCTGTTACTGCTTATACGCAATCGATGTGTAGCTATACTCGCAATTTCAGCCTGGAAAATGTATCACGCTGATATGAAACTCACAACACATACATACATACATACATACATACATACTACATACATACATACATACATACATACATACTACATACCTACATACATACAACATACTACATACATAACATACATACATGCATACATCATACATACATACATACATACATACTATATATATATATATATATATATATATATATATACATATATATATATATATATATATATATATATATATATATATATATATATATATATATATATATATATATATATATATACATATACATATATATATATATATATATATATATATATATATATATATATATATATATATACTATATACATATATATATATATATATATATATATATATATATATATATATATATATATATATATATATATATATATATATATATATATATATATATATATATATATATATATATATATATATATATATATAATATATATATATATATATATATATATATATATATATATATATATATATATATATATATATATATATATAATCCACAACTACCATTTTCATTCAGCTTCAATACTTAGGCCTACAGACTTAATGCATCTAGAATTGACTGTTGCTAATATTAGAAAGACATACGCCATAAAGTTTTTTTCTATTGAACTACCAGTTTTCATTCAGTTTACAATAATTTAGGTGCAATTGGTAGATCAGTATGGTGTTTTGCTTAAATATCTTGATTATTAACGAAATCGTAGATCTATATTACTATTCAGCGGCGGCCTAGACCATGGCAGTTGCGGTTTTTCTATGCAGTTTTACCTCCTGAACAAGAATTTAAGTAATATTTATTCAGACGACTGTAATTAACCCCCAGGGGCTCGTACTAAACACGGCGAAATACATTTGATGCCCCAATTATAGTGGCTTTCGTATTCGCGGGGACGAACGGTGCGGGATACTTATATTATATAGAAATGCCACGAAATCAATAAGCCCATGACCTATCACTACAAAAAACGCCCCTAATGGACGAACAACGGTACGTCTCAAGATCTGGCTTTACTCTCCCTCAAGACTTTGAGGTTGACACAATTTACTAGGGAACTTCGTATTTGCTGCTTGACATTTTTTTTTTTCGTTTTGGACACGTTCCTTGCATAAAAGCCGGAAATCTGACACTCGGTCGCTCACCAAGCGGTCATTAGTTTTACGTTTTAACTTAAGTTTAGTGCGTGTATTTCCGCACCTGGCGAGCAGCAACTATATATATGCAGCTAGTGAAGGATACTTAATTTCAGACCAAAGAAAAACTAGAAAATTTAAGAGATAATTTCGTAAGACCTTAACGGTTACTGTGCTCGTTGTGCAGCCTGTAACTGGATTGATCTGTGGAAACAAAATTATTTTTGGGGGCACCTAATTTGAATAAAGTAAGAAATGATTAAGACAGGGAAAGTACCGAATGATCTGATAGTTACATTAAGAGAATTTGAACCAAAAACAAATTACGAAGAAACATATTGCAGAAATGTTATCTTGGATTAAAGGAGAAAAGTATTATACCGTTATCGTAGAAATAAAAATTTGAGTCAGTAGCTCTTTATTAAAGGAATAAACGTTTTTTTGTTTGTTTGTAGGGTGTTTTTACGTTGCATGGAACCAGTGGTTATTCAGCAACGGGACCAACGGCTTTACGTGACTAACGAACCACCTCGAGAGTGAACTTCTATCACCAGAAATGCACATCTGTAACCCCTCAGTGGAAGAATAAACTGTTGGCCTACTTAAAACTGTGTGTATTTTAACCTTGATCAGATATTTACAAAATTCTACGCTTAATCTTGGTTTCATGCCGGAAAATAACGAAAAGACCCATCTCCCCTAAAAGTTCCTTCACTTACCAAGTGGTTCTCGTGTAGGGAATTTTCATTTATATTTATAACTACAGGTCTTAGTTTTGTTTTGCCACAGTAAGTGGTGAACGGAAATTTGACTAAAATGTAGTTACGGTTAAGATTCTGAATGTAGCTTCATTTCCTGATTTCAATGTTAAGGGACAAAAGCTGAGGAATAAAATAATTCACATCATTGTAACAACGGAAAATATTCTTTTGCTTATGTTGTTCCTGTTCCTAGGTGCTCACTCCACAAACACAGTTGCGGGCACATTACACTGTTTATAACGTGCAAAGCTTTATTTCCTTGTTTATTTTATTCATTATTTAGTTTACCTTTGTTACTTCAAAATAATTATTTTAATTCATGTCTATTATCCCTTTTCTGCAACAATAGTCAGGTCCGCCGTAATGTAGAGCTGGTGATCTTGTTGTGCCGTTATAAAGGATGATGCCCTCGACGGCAGTCGCGCACGTGCTGCTGTTAACTTTGGTTTCCATCCATGTGTCGGCTGAGTGTCATTTTCGTTACCATTACATCAACTGGAGAGAACAAACAGCCAAACTACGAAAATATGTCAGAGTGAATGTATTATTTATTTTGTGTGCTGTTCAATCTTTGTGAATTTCAAAATGGACAGGAATTATCTGCTAGTGAATGAGGCAATGGCTCACCCTCTTAACATTAGCCTATGAAATCCACCCCAATCCCTCAGGTGAACATGACCGTCGTAAGGTCAATGCCCTACATAATGCCTGCTACGTTAAGTAAGGTAAGTAGGTAGTTCACTTACAATGCCAGTTAAGGAGCTTCGATACTAGCTATACCTAGGCTAGGTAGCCTGGTCTACTAATCGGCCATTGGTGAAGTAAAGATGGCGCCCCACCGAACGATAGAGGTACCGGGAATAGGGTAATGACCGAACGGCGACATTAGCGGCCATTCCCCGAAAAAGCACTTGGATTATGCTATTGTTCGTAATTTAGGGGGGAACACTTACCTACTTCGAAACTACAGAACCAAAAAAAAAAAAGACCGACGACTGAAACTTGAGCATGGTTATCTGTATACTTACAATATATACATGAAATAACTTGAAGCTTTTCACAACTATATATAAACTATAAAACATACCAAATATTTTTCTAACACACAATACGCATTTCTACTTCACGTAAGGAAAACACGTAAAACTACACTACAACTTGCTATAAAGTATACAACCTCTCTTGTCAAAGTTTCGACTTTGTTTTTGACCAAACAACATAGGAAAGGGTGTAGCTACTATATAGGCTAATGCAGTAGTTGCAATTGGAATAATAAGAGAAGTTTTCCAAAAGGAGGAGAAATTCACAATTTTTTAACACATTTTCACGTTCTTCCCCTAGGGACTGATAGGTACTAGGCTTAAATATGGTCCCAGGAGCTTCACCCATGCTTAGTACTATGTTGAAAATATAGAAAAAAGAAGGAAATTTATCATTATCTCTGTAAATTTCTGAGATTATCTCACCAATACTGCATTAGTATAGTCTGGTACACCCTTTTCCATGTTTAACCCAAAAAATGGTAGGTAGTAAGCCTAATAAACGAGCTCTAGTTTTCTATATAGTTTATCCCAAACAATATGTAGTAGACCTAATAAATGGGATCTAGTTTTCCATGTTTACAGTAGACCCAAGAAACGAGATCTAGACCAAGTTAGCCTAACGAGCCTTATATGTGCAGTGCTGTTTCCTGGCTAGGCAATGAGCTAAATGTCATTACTTCAGTCTGATCGAAATGATGCCATGTGTTTAGTCTGGAATCACCAAGATTTATAACCCAATGTAAGATTCTGTGCCCAAAATTAGCATTAAATTCTGTGTTGCTCTGTTGTTTTGAGTGCTGTTAGGACAGTGTAGGCGTAAACATAACAGAGCAGCCACTCTGTTAATAGGCCTAATTGATGTAAAGAATATTGTGTAGTTGAAGAAAGCAAGAAACCATTGCTAACGCCATATTTTTGTCAGGTGTTTAAGCCATCTAGTCTGTCAGTAGCAAGAGTATAAATTGTAGACTAGGGTAGTGTAGTACTGTTCAGCCCTTAGAAATTGTTAGTTTTAAGGTTTTTAATGTTATATCCTTTAAGTATAATTTATTATTTTACTTTAAACCATTATGACATTGTGGACTTGAAATTATAATTTTTATATATCACTTACCCAGTAATTACCTAACTAAGAGTTTTTACTTGGGCATCTTAAATTTTGAAAATTCGCAGTAGCTATTGCATTTTGTTTATGTAACAATGTTCTCTTTCTTTTTGTCGGATCTCATTTTGGAAGCACATACTCAAATGGAAGATGTTTCACCTTTATTAAAGGTTAGAGCGCACGATTATTAGAGACCAGTGGCTACATCAGCAGCTTTTAAAAATGCAACCTGTCCCTTTCTTCAATTTTGCAGACTTCATACTGGAGGTGTAAGTCTGTATTTGTTATGCACTATTTGTGAGGTGTGGAAATGACATATGAAAACTGCAGTACATTAGTACCATCATCTCTGCCTGGTGTAGTGTTTGGGGAGGAAACGTAGAAAGTATTCCTTCCATCCTTCTGTTTTTTCTCCTTGCATACTATGTTTTCTTGGGGAGCTAGGAGGATACTATGTACTGCAAGTGCCCATCGGTTTTTTAGTATTGGGTAGTGGTTATATATATATATATATATATATATATATATATATATATATATATATATATATATATATATGTGTGTGTGTGTGTGTGTAGGTGACTATATTTTCTGGTTGTTAGTTTTTTTTTTATTGTACTGCACCCTGGGCAGGGGCAAATATTTGTTGGCATTGTTAATGATTGCATGTTTTCTTTGTTGCCAAGTTTTATACCATACTTCATCAGCAATTGGACTACTCCTTCACTGTGAAGTACCCTACTTCAGTAGAGGCGATTCTGGCTATACAGCCATGTTACTACTTGGTTAAGATTAGTGCCAACCAGAGGCAGTATGTACCTGTAGCAACTATCTAACCAGGTAAGGAACAACAAGGATTGTTTCAATACTAGCCTCTTCATTCTGTTCTCATTAAATTACTCTTATTAATGTTTTGGGTTACAAGATGTCCATGAATTCCACCCCCCACATCTATGTGGATCCAGCTAAGTAATG
The DNA here is from genome assembly GCF_015104395.2 of Macrobrachium nipponense. NCBI lineage: Eukaryota > Metazoa > Arthropoda > Malacostraca > Decapoda > Palaemonidae > Macrobrachium > Macrobrachium nipponense. The sequence continues at coordinate 18,846,916 of NC_061101.1, read as the reverse complement.
AAGGGGTAAGTTACTTGTATAAAAATGAAATTTGTATAATAAAATAAAGTTTTATATATACTCACCAAGTTATTACAAATAAATCCCACCTTCCACCTCTTGTATGGACATTAGAACATAAACAAAATTGAGCTCTTGGCCGAGTTGTTCCTCGATCATACCGTGAAAGTGGGTGGGGTTAGTCACTCACATAAACAAGAGACTATCGGTACTGGGAATTTTCAAAATTTAAGCTGCTGTTGAGTAGAAAATCGTAGCTAAGTAATTACTGGGTAAGTATATATCAAACTTTATTTTATTATAAAAATGTTATTTTCCTATAATATATGTTGTGTGCTTTGAACGTTTCTGACATTTGTTCATCAGCCAGTTAGCAGTTAGTTGTAGACTTAGTGGACCCCATTCTTTTATTCTACAATACGGGGACCACAGTGCAAAGCAGGGTTGTAGGGTACAATACAAGGATCAATTTATCCTGACCTAACCATTGGGAACTGAGCTTTTATCAAGCTTGGGAAGGAGGGACACTTTACCCTCTTATCTCTTTCATCTAAGCTTATCTAGGATGCTGCATCCTTACCTAGCCCTTGACCCCCACCTAACTTAACCTGGGAGGCTCAGTCTTTAACTAGGTGGTGGTGGAAGCCCCTCCTGACCTTCCCCTCATCCACCTAATCTAACGTAGGATGCTGTAATGTTAACTAGGTAAATACCCCACCTCACCTAATGTAGGGGGCTGTGTCCTTACCCAGGCAAGGGATGGAAGCCTTTCTGCACTCCCTTCCACCTAGGATGCTGAGTCTTTACCTAGGCCAAGACCCCTATTTAATCTAACCAAGGTCCCCTCGAAGTGGTGAGGGGGCTCTTGACACCCAGGAATTTGTTCCTGGGTTCGAGTCAAAGAGTCCCATAGATCATCGTATAATTTGGATTAATTGTTGTGGAATTTTCCACCTATTTATTGGATATGAAAATAGGAAAAGATATCATAGCTGGTACTGGGTTTATATCCTAAGCTAAATAGTGGGAAGTGTGGTAGGATCATCAACTGCCTGATAATGTTCGGACCTGAGAGATCAGGCGGAACCATTCTTTAGAGTTGGACCACAGATTCCAGGGGGGTCTGGTTCTGGATTAGGACTCTCGGCATTCTATCCGGTTTGCCCATAACATAATTGGGTTGGGGATGATTGTATTCTTGTAATACTCTCAATCCTATCAAGCGGGTTTGGCCTACACTTGAGCCACTCTAATCATGTTATGCCATCCCCAATGGGGTAGGGTAGGGACACGGACATTTGGGATTCGGTTCTCACTTGTGCCATTGGTGGCGGAATAAACTCCAAGAAAGGCTGATGATATTTTTTTAAGGGTTTTTAAAGTTTAAATTTTATATATATATATATATATATATATATATATATATATATATATATATATATATATATATAAATATATATATGTGTATATACGTATATGTATATAGATATATATATATATATATATATATATATATATATATATATATATATATATATATATATATATATATATTATACCCCCTCTAATCTTTATGACAAATAAATATAAGGATTCGAGTACCCCTGGACCTTTTGATGCTTTGGCGCAGATGACGACTATGGACAAGGACTTGGACCACCCCCAGGAAATTTCAATTAATCAAGAGCACGATGGTAGCTCTACAAAACATTGTGTTGGTAAATTATCTAATGTGAAAAACTTGCGAGTGCTACATGTCGTGGGCACACCAGTGCAGTGCGACTATGACATTATTTTGACAACCTTCCATTCCTTTGGAACTATAATTGAAATAAGGATGAATTTCCATGTAGTCACATCAAAATGAGAAGCATGGATTACTTTTGATAAATATGAAGATGCCATTAAGGCTAGTAGTAATATCAATACAGTTCAAATAAATCAGTGTATTATAGAGGGAGCTTTGACAGATAAAGTACCCAAAAGTACCATCTGAATAGGTTCAAAATACACGTCAGAAAACAGAGGGTAATAATCCATCCAGAACTCCCAAACCTGCGATGTGGCTAGTTGCTACAGCGAAGGAGGAAACTTACAATTATTATAAGTTCTGCAGGTATCTCCAGAAAAAGGTGGGAGGAATAAATAGTGGAGATATATCTAGATTTGGAAAACGTACAGTGCTAATACATGCTAAATCAAAAACACAAGCACAAATGCTATCTGCAATGAATCCTTCTGGGCATGATATGATTAAAGAAATCAGACCCCACCTGAATTTTAGTTATGGCCGAGGTGTTATTTTTGACAAAGATTTATATGAGTTCACAGAAAGTGAGATCCTTAAAATGAGCCCATTGACAGAGTGGGAAGTAAAAAAAGACAACCATTGTTAAGATGATAATTTTGACCTTTGAAGGACTCCTTCAGGCTCTCCCCCTTATACTCCAAATAAGCATGCTTCAATATTTAACAGCTATAGTTTGCTTTCCTAAAGTGAAGCAAGTAATTCAATGGAACACAACCACCAAGTTAAAGAGGTTGCACAGATTACAACGGTAGATATTCACCCTCCTCCTAAAGAAAATCAAACTAGGAGAAATAAAGATCACAGGGTTAGTCATAAAAAATTGTCTATTTCCAGACCACCCAAAGAGGAAAAAAAAGAGTCTTCCAAATCGGATTTGTAATGGCTTTATTCAACATCCTACAATGGAACTGTAAAGGATTGCGTTCTCGTGCTGAAAATCTAAAGGTCCTCCTAAGAGAAACTAATCCTGGAGTAATTTGCCTGCAGGAAACTCAATTAGGTCCAGAGAAGTTCAATCCTGGACTTAATTATGAGATCTTCACGTCCACACCTCCAGTGGGTGATAGGGCACATGGAGGAGCAGCTATTATCGTGAGCAAATCACTGGAATGCTTGCCTGTAGCCTCAGTACAAATTTACAGGCTGTTGCTCTTAAGATCACATTAGACAAGCAGATTACTGTGTGTTCCATCTACCTGCCTCCTAGATCAAACTTCACAAATGCTGATATCCAATCACTAATTGATCAACTGCCACAACCATTTTTTATTCTTGGTGATTTTAATGCCCATAATCCGTTATGGGGAGGGCATACTTCAGATAATGAAGGTAAAATTATAGAAGACATTATTAATAATAATGATATTGTGCTTTTAAATGATGGTACTATGACTTACCATAATATATATTTTAGTTCTTACTCTGCTATTGATCTGAGTATACGTTCCTCTGCAATAGCTTTAGATTTTATTTGGTCAGTAAATGGATTTTTAAATGGCAGTGATCACTATCCCATTCTTTTAAAGTTTACCAGAAATGTCCCTACAGAAATGCCACAGAAATGGAAACCATTGGAAGCTGATTGGGAGAAGTATAAAAAGGATATCCATCTAGATAAACCATTTGAATCCTTTAACAACCATATTGAAGCATATGAGTATTGGACAAACACTATTAGCCAGTGCAGAAGCCTCTATTCCAAAAACTACTGGAAAGTCAAGGAGACCAACAGTTCCATGGTGGGACAAAAAGTGTGCCACCTTAAGAAAAATTACTAGATGTTACAAGAAATACAAATCAAGTGGCACTTCCACTTCTAAAACAATATATCAGTGAGCCATGGCAAAACAACGCCGATACTTCCGTCGTGCAAAGAAAGACTCTTGGATTTATTATATAAATGGAATTAACTCTAAAACACCATCGATGTTTGTATGGAAAAAGGTACGAAAACTTGCAGGGAAGTTTGTGCCACCCAAAACTCCCTCTTTGAGAGTAGGAAATAACCTCATTACAAACCATTCAGATGTAGCTGAATCATTGGGTCAATATTTCTCCAACATTTCTAGCCCAAAAAACTATTCTAGTGAATTCCAAAGAATCAGGAACACTCAGGTCAATCTGAATCTATCTGGTAATAACCGGGAGGCATACAATGCAAGATTCTCTCTTCAAGAACTACATGAAGCACTCTCTTCAACAGATGACACTTCTCCTGGTGAAGATACTATTTTATATATAATGCTTAGGAAGCTACTTGAAAAGATCATTAATAAGATTTGGGAGACTGCAGTTATGCCGAGATCCTGGAAAATTTCCATCATAATCCCCGTTCAAAAACCAAATAAAGATCCCAACAAAGTTCAAATTATAGACCTATAGTACTAACAAGCTGTGTTTGCAAGTTAATGGAAAAAATGATAAATTATCGCTTGGTATGGCACTTAGAATCAAATAAGCTTCTCTCTCCTTTCCAATTTGGGTTTCGTAAAAATAGATCTACCCTTGACCCACTTATGAGACTCTCCAACCAAATTCAGCAGGGTTTTGTCAATCAGTGTCAGACAATAGGGGTCTTCTTTGATTTAGAGAAAGCTTATGACACTACTTGGCGTAATGGTATTCTTAAACAACTACAGAAAATGGGTATTAAGGGCAACTTAATTCGGTTCATTCATTCCTTCCTATCCGAGAGATTAATAAAAGTGAGAGTAGGGAACTTTCTGTCGTCCCCCTTTAAACAAGAGGAAGGTGTTCCACAAGGAAGTGTTCTCAGTGTGACCCTCTTTGCTGTCGCCATAAATAGCATCTTGGATGAAGTTCCAAGCCCAGTTCGAGCTTCATTGTTTGTGGATGATTTGGCCATTTATTGCACTGCCTACGATGCTATATCTGCATGCCGATATCTACAGAAAGCTATTGATTCTGTCTCCAAATGGGCCAGGCTAAATGGTTTTAAATTTTCAGCCATTAAGAGTGTTGCTATCCGCTTTTCAAGGAGCAGGCGTAAAGAGGTTATACCTAATTTAAAACTCGAGGGATCTATTTTACCATATGCTGCCGATGTCAAATTTTTGGGAATGACTTTTGACTCAAAACTCACCTGGACCAAACATATTGATAACCTTAAATGTAAAATTAAAGCATCTTTTAATCTTTTGAAAGTAGTCTCTGGATATGAGTGGGGAGCTGACAAGAAATGTTTATTAAGACTTTATGATGCACTTTGTAGATCAAAGCTAGATTATGGGTGTCAGATTTATTCTTCAGCATGTAAAAGCAAACTTAACGACCTCAATATTGTCCATAACATGGGATTACGAATTTGCTCTGGTGCATTCCGAACATCTGTTGAGAGTCTGTATGTAGATACCCATCAACTGCCACTTGACTTACGACGGGAGGAACTGGGTCTGCGCTACATAATGCGCGTAAAAAGCAGTTCCGAAAATCCTTCCAACTTGACAACAGGAAATTTAAACAAAGGTCATCTGTCCCCTTCCAGATAAGGCTACATCAAGAAGTGAATAATGATACTCTAAAAAATCAGAATGTTTCTCAGTTAGTTGCCTCCAGATTCCCCCATGGCTTATCCCTAAAGCAAAAGTTTGTAACTAAACTATGGCCAAGAAGAACCTTTCTGATAAAATGGCAAAGAGTTTATTCTTAGAACATGATGCAACTCATGATGGTGCGTATAATATTTATACAGACTGTTCCAAGTCAAGAGAGGTAGTTGGGCTATCCGTAATTACAGAAGACACTTGTGAGGCTGCAAAACTACCAAATTCGGCTACAGTATATACAGCAGAACTTTCTGCCATTAATAGAGCATTAGCTATTGTTCATCGTACCGAGAAGAAGAAATTTGTTATATATTCGGATTCTAAAAGTGTTTTGGAGAGTCTTAATATTTGCAATACATCACATCCTTTGATTCTCCAAGCTCAAGAGTGGCTGTTTCGAATTTCTTGTAAACACAAAGCTGTTTCGTTCTGCTGGGTTCCTGCCCATGTAGGGATCAAAGGTAATGAAAAAGCTGATAGAGCAGCAAAAAGAGTATGTAATAAAAAATCACTGGATATCCATGAAGTTCCATACATTGATATGAAGTCTCCTATTCGAAGCTATATCCGCCACAAATGGCAGGAGCGATGGTCCTCAAACCTCCTTGCCAGAAACAAGAAGCTGAAGGCAATCAGACCTAATTTGAATTTTTGGCAGTCTTCGTTTCATAGAGACAGGAGGACAGAGATTGTTTTAACGAGACTTCGTATTGGCCATTCCCGATTGACACAGCTTTATACTTGAAGGAAGTGAGGCTCCAGTCTGTGCTCGCTGTAGCTGCCTGTTGACAGTTGAGCATATTCTGGTTTGTTGCCCAGTGTATGGTGCTGCCCGCAGGAAATTCGGTCTTTCAGGGAAACAAATTTCTTATATTTTAGATGATGATGTTGATGTCAATAATCTTGTAAAGTTCTTAAAAGAGATTGATATATACTATAAAATTTGACTTATTTTATTAATATTTAATTTTACCTTTCACCTAATACACACAAGTGTATGCAGTTATACTTTTAATTGTATTTTAATATAAAAAATATAATTTTTTTAAAATAAGGTTTTTAAGTTTCATTCACATCAGATTATCATCACGTTCAATTACATTTCATTAATTATCAGATTATTTATTTCATTCCATTACGGCGCTGAATGACCATAATAGGTCCCAGTGCTTGGGCTTGTCCCTAAATTTCATAATCCATCCATCCATCCAATCTAACCAAGGGCACTACGTATAATAATAAGGTTGCAACTTAACCAACCACTCCCAACCCAGGGCACCGGGTCTTAACCTAACGCATGATATTAGTATGTAAATATTCTCTTAAACAGTATTTTTTTTTAGTTGTAACAGTCTGTGCATTTTGATTATAATATTTCCTAGAAAATGTTTCCCACAATTTCAATTTAAATATATACAATTTAATTACAGTAACCTTCATTGAATCATCATAATGCTGCAAACTTTACCAAGCTTTAAGATAAGAAAATAGTCATATACAGAGACAATGTAAATGTGTAATACACAAAATTGAGATACATAAGATAGAAAGTTATAATATTAAGCAGCTACACCCAAACAGTTGCTAATACAAATTTTAACATAAGGTACAATTGTTTTTCAGCATTGACAGGCACAGAATTCAGATATACTTTTTGTCCTCATACACCTATCCACTGCCAGTTTCAGTGATTGACATTTAAAATACAATGAACAAAAGAAAAACACTTGGCTGGATATGATGGACGCTGTAATGACCAGTTTCCCACCAGGGGGCATGAAATGATTATATTCTTGTCGGAATTCTTCGTGTTGTGTCCTTGTACATACACTGTCAACTCCAAAAGTTGTGAAAAATGAGGGGGTATGAAAATAGGGGTTAACGGCCTCTTAGAAATGGCCCTCGAATTTCGGATTTTGACTTAAAACCTTCCTTGGGAGAGGGGAGTCCTATGTTGAAAATTTGGCAGTCCTAGCTTTCACAGTCTGTGTGCATAACGACCAGACAAGCAGAAATTGTCTTATACACACACACATATATACATATATTGTATAAATATATTTACTATATATATATATATATAATATATATAGCTGAAGTCCTCATATATAAATATATATATATATATATATATATATATATATATATATATATATATATATATATATATATATATATTGTTACGTATATAGGGCCTTGTGAGAGACTAGATACGTAAACGGAAGTAATTTAGGGATTTCAAGAGGGAATTGCTTGAACTTACCGTAAACTTTCTTTAGGGGGAAGGTCGCCAGAAAACTCAGCTCGTTACTTTAAAACTATTTATTTACAACAAGGCCCGTGCTGGCCTGGAGAAAAGTTAAATGATATTGGCCCCCACGTTGGGGCTTATAGTCTCATTCAATTCAAGCTGATTTCATTCACTTGGGTTAATGCACACTTGCGGGCAGAGACGGCACGTGACTCATGGAATCTGGAAAAGAATCCCAGATTAAACGAGATAAAAGGAAAAATGACTTCTTGCTTTGATTAAGGCTGATTAATTCTCTAACATTGGGGAAGGTAAACTCGAATGGTTCACTGAGGTATGCACGAAAACTAGGTCTTTAACAAGTCACAAAGGGGAGCACGTGGCCCGATGAGGACAAAGGGCTTCTGATGTAGAAGGGGTAAAAATAAGAATTGAAAATGAATTTAGCAAGAGTCGTATGGTAGTAAAAGGTGCTGGGTTGAAGTTTACACTTTCAGACGTACCTTTATGCAATATTCTGTGTATCCTTGTAGAAGAATGCGGTCCGACCTCTGTTCAGGTCTGGGGTCCGTGTCCACCAGTGCGTCGTGGGTAGGCCTAATTTTGGGAGGCTGGCAATTTGACCTCTGTCCGAGATCACGTCTCGCAGCCGACTGAGACCGATACTGCTTGGTTTCGAATCACGGGGGCTTCCAAAAACCGCCTCGAGCATTGCCTGAAAGGTGGTAAACACAACGCCAGCAAATTGGGAAGGAAAATAGGTCTTATTGTAGAAGTCCCTAAAATCCATCTCGAAGCCTAGCTACTCTTGTGACCTGCCTCTCTTACCCTAAGCTTCCGTCAGACCGGAAATATCATTCCTACGGCATACACTCTCCCAACAACAGTAGCTTCAGGAGACGGCATGGCTGCTACTTTTATAATTAAATATAACTAAAACTCTGCTGGGAAGGCGAGGCGTTCTATAGACGTAGCAGCTCCCCCTGTTAAGAAGGCATTCACTCCCTTTCGGGCGTGAAGGTCTTGGCTTAAATAAGTTGATCGCCTCGACAACCCAGTTCTCCTACTCTAACTTGAAGTTTTTTGAGCAGCGATACGGCTGACTACAATGGCCTACCTAACTTATAGGCAAAGATGCTAAGTGTACTACTTAATATAGTGATGTAGTCTAGCCTAATAAATAACTACGGGTTGTCTTGTGACGACAGTCTACTCTACCCCTAGATAAGGTTACTTGAAAATTCTACTTGCTACTAACCTAATGCCCTGGTACTAAATCATTAGCCTAACCTACTCAATACATTTAAATGAAGACGCAATCATTCCAGAGTGTGGTACGCACAGCAGCAGTTCAGCGACGGAATTGTTAAAATACATAATGAGAGGTAATGATGCGTTGGGGATGATGAGTGGTTAATTTACCAGGAGGGAAATGCAATGAGGTAGTTATGACATTTACATGAGTGTTAGTATCACAATTTCTAGGGGTTAGAGGGTTAGTTCTACTGGCAGGGATCGGGCTGGCTACCTTCTCTGGGTAGGTGCCAGGATCACTCTGCAATTGAATGCGACACTGTACCTCGGGCACAGGTGTCAAGGAGAGCATGTGGCTCTTTTGTTAGTATGTTAATGACGTCCCTTCTTCTTCTTCTTCTTATTCCTCCAGGACCTGGCTATACCAGTCCTTGGAGTAGACGGAGGCACCGACTCTGGGGAAAGGCCAGAAACGCCGGCAGGAGCAGAGGCAGTGGTAGCCTGAAGGATTGCAGGAGAACACCCTACTTCGGTATCTGCAGCAACCGTCGTAGGGGTAGAACCTACTGCAGGGGAGGCCCTCACTCCGGCTGTTGCGACAGCCGTCGTAAGGGGAAAACTCCAGGCTGACTCCTGGTCGGGCAGTTCCTGGTTTTCCAGAGGAGGTATGAAGGTTAGGTCTGCCGGAGGTTCATCCTCGGGCGACAGTGGTGAGGGTGAAGAAGACGGAACTAGTGATTGGCCATGGGCTGTGGTAAGCTCCATGCCTGTTGGAGGATCTCCTGTAGGAGGATCCTTGATAAGGTTAGGCGCCGGCGGCGCTAGCTCGGGGCCAGGCGCAGAGGTCAAGTTCGGTGGTGGCTCTACGTCCAGGCTGGACGGAGCTTGGCACTGCTCAGTGCTGCCAAGTGGCACTGGCAGAGAGTTGAGGTCGACTGGACCTGTGACGGGTACCGGAGGTGCAATACCTCTCAGCGTGCCCTTGGAAATGGGAGACAGAGGCTCCTGTCTCTTGTTGAAGGCTAGGCCTTGTGGAAAATGGACAGTGTCCGCTGCTGGTAGTTTGCTAGGGCACCTAGGCCAATTAGTAGAGTGCCCTATTACGTTACAGGTTTTGCAACGGAACTGCGAATGGTCAATCTCCCTCCTTGGTAACGGGGGAGACTGTTGGTGGACATACTTCCTAGAGGAAGTAGAATTTCGATGACTCCTTGCCTTGGAGTGATTTGTTGTGGGGTTAGGACCCCTAGGCTTTTTGGAATGCGAGGGAGACTTCATGTCTTGCCCTAGGAGGAGGTCGTACCTCCGGGAATGTAGCTTGCAACTGCAAGGGTACAAACTTTGGAGAAGTGAGGTCTAGTGACCCTCAATTGGACGGTCGGAAGGATCAGTTTAATGTGATTGATACCTTCAATGGTGATCAATCGACGTCTATCAACATTAGCCCCTCGGGGTGAATTCTGTCTTCCCGTATCAGGGAGATTTGAGCGCCAGAGTCGTCGTAGGCTCTGACGTGGCTTGGCTGATAATGGCTTTGGAGGGGTGCGACGGTTATAGGGCCCTTAGCTGGGGGTCCTAGAGAAGAAGGATTGGTGACGGCCATTGCGATGGCCGGAATATTGTGGTTCGCGCACCCTCCGTAATTTGCAGACATGTGACCCTTGCGGCCACAGTCTCGGCAGAACTTGTTCCAGAACCTCTTCCGTGGCACTGGATGATAAGGCCGAGATGGCCCCACAGGTTGCGAATCTGCGGAGTCACCAAGGCTGGCAGTGTGCTCTGGCACAGGTGAAGAGTCCTCTCTGGCAGTGATGTGACGTGGGGAGGTTAAGGGAACCTCCGTTGAATCACCCTCGGAAGCAATTTCGGGGTTAACTGGTGGGCTTACCTCTTCCAAAAGGGAGGAGGTAGGCGGTAAAAGGGTAAGAGGCTGGCAGGATGCGGCAGGAATTTCTATCTCCGGCACTGGATCAGGACCAGGCTCGCAAATCGAAAGGATGTCAGGCTGACCAGAGACAGCGGAACTAAGAGAGACAGTGGGTGCAGGGCTGGAAGCTGGCAGAGTGGCTTGAGCTAGGATACTCTCCTTACGGGCCTTCTCCCGCTTGATGTCGAGTTCCTTCTCCTTGAGAGCGAGCTCATGCTTTCGCTCCTCTTCCCTTGCCTTCCTTTCTGCTTCTCTTTTTTTTCTCTCTGCTTCTCCGGCTTTTCTCTGGTTTTCCCTTTCTTCCTTTTCTTGCAGGCGCGCGGCAGCCTGCTGCGCCTTTATCCACTGGTCTAGTGCTGGTCCAGTGTAACCGGCCTCCTTGCCCAGAGTTATGAGGGCTCCGAGCTTCTCTAGCTCTCTGGCAAAGAAGTCGCGGGAAGCAGGGGAAGACATTTCCCTTAGGCTACAGTAGAGGCTCGGAAGAAAATGAAAATAATGGCCAGGAAAGGGTACTGAATGGAATAGGAGTGCCTACTGTGGAAAGTGGCACTCACTTGGAAAGGTGTCTGTGACGTGTAGAGAAAAAGTCTGAGAAGACTGGGTGCTCTGTGGCACTTGGGAAGTGTCCCGTAAGTTGGTGGCACTTCTGGATTGGCACCTTCTAGAAAAGAGTGGAAAAATCAAATGTATGTACGCGTATGTCACACTTAAGGGCGTTCCTAAGTTGGGAGACGCTGGAATGGGCTACCTGTAGGTCCAATACAGGTGCACGGCACTTATGAGGAGGCGTTCCTTGGTTCAGTGATCCAAAATGGTGGATACTCTATAATGAATGAGCGTTCCGTAGGACGGACACGCAGGTATAGGGCTACCTGTACGTCTGTACAGGTGCGCGGCACTTATGAGGAGGCGTTCCTTGGGCAGCACTAGTAGTGCTGGTATTGCGGCACTTTGGGGAGGCGTTCCCTTAGGAGTGTTCCGAAGGATCACTGACCCTTGTACACGGACACACTAATTACTTGGGCGTTCCGTAAGGACGGACACGCAGGTTTGTCAGCACTTAGGGCTGGTATTGCGGCACTTCTGGGAGGCGTTCCCTTGTTGAGTGTTCCGAAGGATCACTGACCCTTGTACACGGACACACAATTATTTGTTGCGTCCGAAGGACGGACACGCAGGTTTAATGGCTACCTGTACGGCCTGTACAGGTGCAATGGCACTTATGAGGAGGCGTTCCTTTGAGCACTGGTATCGTGCTGGTGTGTCCCGGACACTACACGCAGTATACTCAAGTATACCGAAGTGAAATGGCACTCTGTTCGGGGCAGAGTGTAATGGTGGAGGAGAGAAAGTAAAAGGTGGGAGTACTTCAGCGGCCAGTCGGTGAACAGTGTCAAGAATTAGTGGCACTGTAAAATGATAAGACCTGACGTGCACTGGTGGTGGCCAGTCCTAAACTGGTAACGACTTCCCTGTCTGGAAGTAATGAATTGGCGTGGCACACTGTGCGAATTGTGCTTGCGGTATACGCAAGTCTTTCGTGATAAAGAAAATGAAAAGACCACTCGGGCAACGACAGGTAATGGAAATTTTAGAAATGCTCAGTCACTCGCTGAAGTACTCGATAAATGAAACAAATAAATGTTTGCAAACTGCACTGGACACATGCGCGTACGTATCACGCTGTGTAAATGAAAGACACAAGAGACTAAAATAAGGTTAATTCGGCATGCTATAATTAATGGTAAGATGTAGTACTCTTGGCTTCGTGAATAATGGATTCTGGTTTTCTCTCTCTCTCTCTCTCTCTCTCTCTCTCGGAGAGGGTGAAAATGATATATGAATGAACTCCCTTATATTTGAATTGAACTACTAATGTTAGTTTAATATGACGCAACTTGCGTTAAATGATTTACTTACGTTAACGTTTTTAATGAAAGAATTGCTTTTGATAACGTTTTATGAAAAATGATAACGCGCGCGGTGAACGATGTTTACGTTAATGTTAGCGGCTTGCGCTTATGAAATGATTTGCGTTTCAATATGAAATTTACAAAGACGCGTTTTACGTTAACAATTCTTGCAAGTGACTCTACTTTTAAGATTTACGTTAACTTTACGTAAGGACAAGTGAAAAATTATGGTAAGGATTTGAAAACGATGTTAGCAAACAATTGTAAAAGAAGAGGTTACGTTTAGTGCGAAGTGAAAAGAAACTTTCGCTCAGCGCGCGAGTGAGCGATGCGAGGTGAAACACGTGAGGCGAGCTGGGTAGCGCTGCTAGCGCGCAGCATGTCGTTCAAAACAGCTGATTCTCTGTAAATGCGAAGGCAATTTACAACACAAAATTCTACTTTCTTATTCAAGGCGAATTACGTTAATTTCTCTGGCAGGACGATAGATACTAGTACCGAGATCGATATTATTTACGTTAAAACTTCGAGACTTACGTTACTTTGCTTAAATTGTTTAGATAATGTTGAAAGGGATAAAAACATGGCTGCCGCTGTGAGCGACAACGAAGGCTGGTTGAGACCGCGCAGGCGCGAGAGAGCGCGAAGCTGAATTAGCTGAGAGGTAAGCGGTTACCAACACTTGGAATGAAACTAAGTTAAAAATGGATTCCCTAACATATCACAGACAAAAGAATTGTACACTTCTTTTGCCGTAACTATTAGTAAAACACTCCTAACTAGCTAGGCTTTCTAATACAGCAATAAACCCTGGCAAAGCACTTCCTAGTTTGATCTGGTCCTTTCTGGCATCTATCTGCACACGTGTTCGTGAGAGCTCCTACGAGGACAGCACAAAGTAACAGAAAATTCGCGGGGCAAATTGTTTGCTCGCCGCTAAAATAAAGCTCTGGCGCGTTCGCCGTTACAATAATAAGATTTCTACCTACGCTCTTTTAAACACTTCTACAATAAAAATACTTAAACGTACCTTAAGCTAACATTGGTTATAGAATAATCATATTAATGAATGGAATACCTTACCGTGAGTCAGTGTCTTCTTTCCCTGCAAGGTGTGCTTGATTACGCTTTGAAAATAAAATAATTTACAGTTTACGTTTTACAACGGATAACGCGATTTACAAGCTTTTTTTAAGCAAGCTAGGTTCAATCCAGGCAAGATTCGCCAATGTTACGTATATAGGGCCTTGTGAGAGACTAGATACGTAAACGGAAGTAATTTAGGGATTTCAAGAGGGAATTGCTTGAACTTACCGTAAACTTTCTTTAGGGGGAAGGTCGCCAGAAAACTCAGCTCGTTACTTTAAACTATTTATTTACAAAAAGGCCCGTGCTGGCCTGGAGAAAAGTTAAATGATATTGGCCCCCACGTTGGGGCTTATAGTCTCATTCAATTCAAGCTGATTTCATTCACTTGGGTTATTGCACACTTGCGGGCAGAGACGGCACGTGACTCATGGAATCTGGAAAAGAATCCCAGATTAAACGAGATAAAAGGAAAAATGACTTCTTGCTTTGATTAAGGCTGATTAATTCTCTAACATTGGGGAAGGTAAACTCGAATGGTTCACTGAGGTATGCACGAAAACTAGGTCTTTAACAAGTCACAAAGGGGAGCACGTGGCCCGATGAGGACAAAGGGCTTCTGATGTAGAAGGGGTAAAAATAAAAAGAATTGAAAATGAATTTAGCAAGAGTCGTATGGTAGTAAAAGGTGCTGGGTTGAAGTTTACACTTTCAGACGTACCTTTATGCAATATTCTGTGTATCCTTGTAGAAGAATGCGGTCCGACCTCTGTTCAGGTCTGGGGTCCGTGTCCACCAGTGCGTCGTGGGTAGGCCTAATTTTGGGAGGCTGGCAATTTGACCTCTGTCCGAGATCACGTCTCGCAGCCGACTGAGACCGATACTGCTTGGTTTCGAATCACGGGGGCTTCCAAAAACCGCCTCGAGCATTGCCTGAAAGGTGGTAAACACAACGCCAGCAAATTGGGGAAGGAAAATAGGGTCTTATTGTAGAAGTCCCTAAAATCTATCTCGAAGCCTAGCTACTCTTGTGACCTGCCTCTCTTACCCTAAGCTTCGTCAGACCGGAAATATCATTCCTACGGCATACACTCTCCCAACAACAGTAGCTTCAGGAGACGGCATGGCTGCTACTTTTATAATTAAACAATATAACTAAAAAACTCTGCTGGAAGGCGAGGCGTTTTCTATAGACGTAGCCTTATATATATATACTATTTATATATATATTATATATATATTTTATATATATATATATTATATATATACATATATATATATATATATATATATATATATATATATATAATATATATATATATATATATATATTATATATATTAGTGTATAAATATATATACTATTTATATATATATAGATGAAGTACCCTCAGCCTCAGTCGGTACATGGACCAAGATCTTCTGGGAGGCTGTTCCACAGTCCAACAGTGGGAGGTACACAGGAACAGGACCTTATAAAACTGAGAATTTGGACAGTGAGGCACATTTACTGCATATTGGTGCTCCTGTTCAGAGATCTGGTTGGTCTCGGCAGACAAAGGGGATCAGAGATCAATTGTGAATGGGAACGATATCTGTTGAAATACAACTTATGAAAAATTAACAAACAAGAAACCATCCGTCGATGGAACAAGTCATAACTGCTACTATTAGGAAACAGAAACCTATCACCAAGAACCACTCTATCTAAAAGAGATAAACCTCTGGCAGAAGCAGACATCCACACAGGACAGTATTCCAGCAAACATCTGTCCAGATGTCTGTACAGTCTGACTGCTCCCAGAGAGATTTGTTGCTTAGTTTCTTATAAACTTAATTTAACCAATTCTTCACCTGCTGCTTTTTAGCTTTCTGCAAAAGAAAATTATTGAAATGGCTTTGTCTGTTCGTCTGCACCTTTTCTGTCCGCCCTCAGATTTTTAATTAAAAACTACCGAGGCTAGAGGGCTGCAAATTATGTTAATCATCCATCCTCCAATCACAAACACACCAGATTGCAGACCTCTAGCCTGAGTAGGTTTTATTTATTTAAGGTTAGTCAGAGCATGTTCGTGCGTCTGGCGCCGCTATAGTTTCATATAGTATTGCGCCGAAGAAACTTCAGTGCATTTTTCCTTTTTTTCTTTTGCTGTTAATTTTGTGTTCATGCGCTGAATGGCCTTTGCTGCCCCAGTGCTTGGTGTTACGCCTAAACTTTATTAAAGGAAGCAACCAACGCTGGATAGAAGAGTGCAACGAACCTCGAAATCACGTTTGAAATATATATACTTATCAGAATGTTCATTCGACATCAGAGGATAGCCTATGCTGATGAGAGCAAGTAGGCCAGAGTTCAGGTTCAGCAGCTCATAGCATGCCACGTCATGGACCACATTCCAACGCGATTCCCTCCCAAAAGGGTTTCACAAATAATTGGTTTTACGAGTCGGCAGATATGTACCTCCGATTCTTTAAGGGGACCGAAATGACTTAATGGATTCTGTTTTTATCAAGCAAATGCGAGGCAATTCGTCTCTGAATGTCATCATAGGAAATAAAGGTGGTTAATGGTCTTTTTCCCTACCTTTCCTAATGGATAATTGCCAGTCACCCATTTGAGGCACAGGGGTCAGTGGGCTGTCAACATTAGACAGAGGCAATTAGTGGTCAGATAAATGAACAATGGTTGATGAGAGTCTGATGGGTGATATTGCGTAGAAAGTAGGTTACACGTATGGTTTTTCTCATTGTCACATTCTCTTCGGATTTCGACGGGTCGCTTTAGAACCTAAACATGCAGGTTGCACTTTAGATGTATATAGGCTGCTCTGTAGACGACTGTTTATATGCGGAACACGCTTTGTGTTCGAAACATGCGCGCTTATTGCTGTTATCTGATCCGTATAATTATTGTGAATAATTATTGTGAAATGGTTTTTACCAGCGTATTTGAAGACCTGGGATGTGTATAGATTTGTATTCGAACTGCACCTAAGCGTATTATCCCTCTTGTTTTCATGGCCATCTAACTAAATGCAAAGCGACAATGGTCCGTGATCTGTCCTTTGGGTAAATATTTATTTAGTCGCTAGACGGCTAGAGGCTGGTTATATTCCGTATGAAGCTAGCCGAACTACAGGCTATAAATTAGTATCATTATATTGAGTTAGACTTAAGTGATAACGAGTTTGATGGTTTCGGGGATGGATGTCTTATATTTTATTGGTTTTCATTTTATTTACAAGTTTGTTCGAAACTATGTATACTTGAACCAATAACCATTCCCTTGGCTCGGTACACTTGAAGGACATGCCAGTCGTTCCGTTATGGTTTCATTTCGATTAAAATAACAACTGAACGGGTCTTTTTGATTTTACAGTAAGCTAAAAAAAAAATTTTAAAGCTTCACAGAAATTCTTAAGAATACTTAGTATTCACATGTGCTTTTCAGTTGGTTTATGAAAATAGCACCATTTCATATTTATATGATTTTTTTTATCAATATATAATGGTAATTTCGAAAATTTTGTTGGTCAGTTTGTGTTGAGAACATAAAGTTTTGCTGTAGATTATCCTCCTGAATTTGTTCTGAAATGTTATAGTATTGATTTTTACGGAGCTTATGATCTTGTTGCCGAACCAAAATAGTAACAACAGCTGCGTCCAGGTAGTTACGAAGGTTTATTCAATGAGCGCATGTATATATTGTTATATTTTTTTTAGTTCTTCAGCTATACGTGCTCAAGTTCGGATGTGTTATATAGAGATGAAATAATGATCCTTATTACGTGCATAAATTTTGGACATTTCGTAGCTATACAAATATGAAACACACACACACACACACACACACACACACACACACACACACAATATACAGCATTAAGTCGTATTCCTCAGCAGGGTTTGGATCCCAAGAAAAGACTAGAGAGCAATCGCTGCTAAATTCGCGCTTAAACTGCCGAATGATGAACTTCCTGTGTAGAAAGCTTCCTCAGCCCTAGATTGTCCATACACCTCTACACAGAAGACTCAACAGCAGCATGTCGAATCCCCATTGCATACACTGTGCCATTGACATGTATATTGAATGTAATCTCTTGCTTTCTGGATGTTGAGGTTCCTCTTTCTGATGCCAACGTAAAAACGCCATACAAACAAACAAACAAACCATACCTATTCCGTCGTTTTCTATGCATTCCTCTCCTCGTCCCTCCCAACGCTTCCAAACTGGATTCTTTGTTCGCTGACTAGAAAAAGTTAAGTATATCTTAGTTTTACCAGACAGCTGAGCTGATTAACAGTTTCTGCAAGGGCTGGCCCAATGGATTAGGTTTTTTTTTACGTGGCTAGGAACCAATTGGTACTTAGCAACGGGGCCTACAGTTTATTGTGGATCCGAACCACTTTATATTGAGAAATGAATTTCTGATCGCCAGAAATAAATTCCTCTGGTTCCACGCTGGCGGCCGTGGGCAGCGAACTCTGAATTACCTCCTGTAGTAATATCCCATCACAGGAGAAAAGACATTGTAAATATTAATATCAGATGGGGCTGTAATGCAAATGTCAACCATATGTACATTATATATATATATATATATATATATATATATATATATATATATATGTATATATATACATATATATATTATATACATATATTTATATATATATGTATATATTTATACATATATATATATATATATATTTATATATAGCTATACATATACGTATATATATATATATATATATATATATATATATATATATATATATATATATATATATATATATATATATAGTATAGTATATAGTATATATATACTAGTATAGTATATATATAGTATATATATATATATATATATATATAGTATATATATATATAGTATATATATATATATATATATATATATATATATATATATATATATATATATATATATATAGTGTATGTATGGTTTTACATTCGACGACAGCAACGGTCCAATGTTATTCAAGTTGGCGTTTATCAAATCAGATTTTGCCTGTT
>NC_061101.1:18815578-18823078 GCF_015104395.2 Macrobrachium nipponense | reverse complement strand
TTAAATTTCAAACAGCTATTTCGATTAGTCAAGTTGGCCCTGAGTACATTATGTGCTTCAACTGGCTGCTCTTGCGGACAAGAGCCCGTGTTGGCCAAAAGCCAACTTAATGTCACGGTAACGCAATATTTTATTAGGCTGAGACTGTGTTGAATAGTACTTTCAAATTGTTGACGCAAACTGGACGCATCCGGAATATTAATTTCTCGTAATTGAACCAACCTTCTGCGAGAACTACGGGTTTGCAAGTAACCTGAGAGGAGACGGGCTAATTATGTGGCATTACCTGGGAATTTTGAGTGAGACCAGTTAGGTTGCTGTTTGAAATATTATTTTTAGTTTCCTGCAAAAGAAAACTATCGAGATGGCTTTGTCTGTCCGTCCGCACTTCTTCTCTTCCCCCTCAGATCTTAAAAACTACTGAAGCTAGAGGGCTGCACAATGGTATTGATCACCCACCTACCAGTCGTCAAATATACCAAATTGCAGCCCTCTAGCCTCAATAGTTTTCATTTGATTTAAGGCTAAAATTAGCCAAATCGTGCGTTTGGCACCACTATAGGTGCCAACATCACAGGATACCACCAGGCCGTGGCTGAAAGTCATGGTGTGCGGCTGAGAGTTTCCTACAGCGTTATATACTGTACAGAAAACTCAATTGCGCCGAAGAAACTTCCGCTCATTTTTTTTAACTTGTTGTTGTTATGACAGTGTATAAGCAGCGGAACAGTACTTGATGGTCCTTGGCGCATATATTCCTTACGTGGCCTTTCGATGATTAGCCTTTGTGAAAAATATAATCCTAGAAAAGATTCAGGCCTGAGCTGATTACGTATTTGGTACTGCTGGAGGTATGTTGTCCGTGGAATGTTCATGTTATGTTCCTAATCGGCGAATTTCACCCTGTACTCGCTTAATTGATCTTAGTCGTTGTTACTCATTTTTGTTCTCAACATTTCAATATATCTTACCTGTCATCTTTCTCCTCCTTTGAATTTTATTGAACAAGACCCCACGGTGATGTATGTCTATGAAGACACGTATCATTGAATTACATAGTGCAGTGAACTATACGTATTAACGAAGGGTGTTGCAGCCACCCTTCGCCCTTAGCTGCACCAACATTTTGGCCGTAACGCGCGTTCTCCTTTCCATCTTTCAGTCTTGCTGTCCAACCTCTCTAACTGCTCGTATTACTTTGAAGTGTAAACTGTCGTTTTTTCCTAGTTCCACCTTTATGTCCTTGTACGAATCTCACTTTTTCTGGATCTCTTCATCATTTTGTCCAACCACTAATTCCTGAGCTATTTGAGTGTTGGGGGGGTGAGGGGGGGAAATGCCCTCCTAGTGCTTAGTTTTCATTAAATTTCATAACTCAGCTGCTTATTGAAAGTACTGGCGCCGTGACTAAGATGTTATAACTGTACTTCTGTACAAATGCTCATCGGGGATTCCTGGTATCTAAACAACTTTGCAGTTTCAAGTCATGCCCTACTTTAGATATCTCCAAATACCCTTGGCCCACTACTTCAGATCTAGAATAGGAATTGATAAGTTCAAAATACAACATATAGTTCCTTGAACTGGAATTTTATAACATGTTATTACCATAAATTCAAAATATAGATTTTCGTAAATTCAATATATATACAAATATGCTCAGAATCTTGTCATGGCCATTTTTATGATCTAAAAATTAACTAGTGAACAATTACTGGGATAGAATAAGAAAAAGAAAATATATTTATTTCCATATTTTTACATAAAATGTTTAGTTATAATTGTAAGTCCGGATAAATTAAAATATACTTTTAGTTTTATTTTTTTATATATTGTTTATTTAAATTTAAATTCTACATTTTTTTCGTCCGTGGCCCACCTGATAATCAGCCCAGAGTTTGAAGACCACTGGTCTAAGACGATCGGACCCCATGCACTCATCATAATTGGTCGCAGTATAAAAGCATGGTTTCTGTTATTAAGCCCTAGTTGGCTAGTATTCCTTCCAGGCACACACACGTTGCCAGCAAATTTTAGACCGCATGTGCGTTAGCATTTGGCAAAAAAGCTAAGTATATATATATATATATATATGTATATATATATATATATATATATTTATATATATATATATATATATATATATATATATATATTATGTATGCATGATGTATGTATATAAATAAAGGTAAATTTAAGTCCACACTCTTGTAAGCTGTGTAATAAAAAAAACTTTATAAGAAGGGAACTTTCATCTACTTCAACAGTAGACCTTATCAGCCGTCCTGAATTTTCCTTTTTAAAAGTACAAATACAGAAAACAAAAGAAAAAATCATTACGGTTGATGAGGTCCACTGTTCAAGTACTTGATGAAAGCTCCCGTCTTAGAAAGTTTTTTATTACGCAGCTGACATAAGTGTGGACTTATATTGCTTAAAATATTGTAGTCACGTTATTGTGAGTTTATATATACACACACACAAATATATATATATATATATTATGATATATATATATATATATATATATATATAATATAGATATATATATTAAATATAATATATATATCATATAATATATATAATATATATATATATTATATATGATATATATATATATTATATATACTTATTTATATTAATATTTATATATTATATATATATATATATATATTTATTTATATATATATATATATTATATTTATATATATATTATATTATATTAGATAGATATATATTACGTATTTATGAAAGTTTTGTGGGTTAGAGTAGGAGCAGTTTAGCAGAGATAATCTTGAACGTTGATCCACGTTGCTATGAAGTGTTCAATTACTGGTTTGTTTGGCTCACGGCCCAGTGAAAGGGAAGGACGAGGAATAGTAGAAAGAACAAAAATCCTAAATAGCCAAAGTTGACGAAAGTACAGTGAAGAAAGAAGTAATTTTGTTAGTTAACTATGCAGAGCAGAAATGTTTAAAAGGGTATTCTAAAAGAAGGCCTGTTTTAGTGCTGTAAAATAAACCATATGGATAAGAAAAAAAAAGACATCTGAAAATGATGAGTCTTGTTAGTAGTCTCCTCCAAAAGGAGTTATTCATCGTTTCAGATCATTCCGCGATGGATGAAATAAATAGTCATCAAGGCGATAAAATCCAAAAGCAAATCGCCACAGATTACAGGCTAGAAAACCGAACCAATGTCTGTCTTGAAAGGGAAAGGGACTATTGAGCAGTTTGATCATGCGCGAATATGCCCTTTGGAAAACGTGTTGGAAGTAACGAATAATGGCTGTGAATATATCGTGTTTGGTGGCTGTCAGTTTTGCCCAATGACGGGCATGGCGTCTACGCCCACCCGGCTGAACAAACTGAGAAGCATGACAAAATTGTGAAAGACGATAGGAACCTCTTGTTGTATTGTTCTTCACTTCATGATCCAAAACCACTAGCTACTACCCAGGACCGGCTCCTAACCATTTGGTTGTTAGCATCCCTTAAGGTACTACTCTGTCTTTTCGCATTATATTGGCGTATAACATAAATAGTTTATTTTACATTTTTCCTTTTTTGTATTATACTTATGCCTTGATGCAGTTTTATTTACCTTGGAAGTCATGTAGCTGACTTTTTTAGTTATAGAATCATCTAAATTGTTTCAGGTTCTCGAGTCTAATTGTTTTGGTTATTGTGAGCAAATCGGCTTGAGTTTGCGTGCGTGTACTGAAGCCTGCGTAGTTTTCTGAAGTTAGTAATACACACACACACACATATATATAGAATAGTATATTAGGATTTATCTTAGATAGTGACTATCTTCAGGTTTTCACCTTTGCGGCGTGTATAGTACAACCCCGTTGGCGATGACCGTAAAGACATAAACAAAACACTGTCAATATCATAAAGATAATGACCCCAAAGAAATATTAGTTCTAGATAACGACCTCCGAACTTGGCGGGGTTCACTATCTATACTAGGAAAGATCTGATATATTATGTCGTTTTGATACCGAATCCAATAGAACTTAGGGGTAACTTATATACGAGGGTAGTCATAAATCATAAATGATAACCGCTGCTGCTTTGGCCAAGGTTCGAACTCATAGCACATAGGTTTAATTCACTTTGTTTTGAGTAATTCCCAAAGTACTGTGAATTCAGTTTACGTCATATACATACATACATAAACATATATATATATATATATATATAGGTTATAAATATGTGTATGCGTTTTTATGTATTATGTTAATTGTGGTATGTAAGGCTTCAGAAGGCATCCGGGAAAAACCTCAGGTTTGGAATACGTACTTTGGTTCCAACTTTTTACTACGACTTTGGTAGGTCCGTCGCTACCGCCTTGGCCTCTCTCTCTCTCGGGAGACCGAGGTTCGTTTCCGGCGTGTTATTTCTGACTCACACGTGCTAATGCGTTCATTATTTTCCAATATATATATATAATTATATATATATATATATATATATATATATATATATATATATATATATATATATATATATATATATATAATTGAGAGAGAAGAGTTCGATAACTAAATTGACTGACCTAAACCCAACAGACAAAGAGCGACGATCGTTCGTTTTATTGCTAAAATTCATTTAAATATTTTTTATTTACAAACCAAGCGAAGAGTTTCCATATCACATTGGCAGGTGACTTGTACATTTTCCCTTATTTACAAGAAACAGGAAAATTAAAGATACTCCGGTATCCAGCAAAAGAGAGAGAGAGAGAGATGAGAATAATTTACAGAATATCGGGAGGGCTTATTAAATAAGCGCAGGACCTCTGGAACAGCAGATAAAAGTCAGGAGTGAGAAGCCTGGAACAAGTGATGGTGATGGAGCGGTTTCCGGGATGCATTGGGCAAGACCCTTTCAGCTTTCATATACCCTTGTCATCGAAGCCGGTTCCTTCTCACAGCGAGGAGATGGGTAGTAATTGGGCGTGATGGCGGGCACTTTTCGACCCTCTTCGGCGTCGTTGGAATTGCAAATGAACTCGCAATTAGGTGGAGGAGCTTGATAGGGCTTCTGTGTATGGAGGACCCCTGGAAGCTTGATCCGTTCTTCTGAAGCTTTTGAAGCGACCTTTCGTGTAATGGGACGTTTATATGTTGTACTTAATCCAGGCATGGCATCTTCCTTACTAAGAAGAAAATTGTTATTTGAAGAGAAAAACATCGATAGCTATCTCTACCTTACTTTATGGTTCTCTAACTAAGGTATTTCAGTCAGTTGCTCTTTCATTCCTCCGTCCTTGGTCTCAGGAAGTAGGTGTCATTCTTTTTCCTGCCAGACATGTGATCGTACTCAAAACGTATCTTGCCTCTGCTGTGATGAACAATATTAAAATATTCCGTCAATATCTATTGTGTCTGTTGAACTAAGCAGTGAATTAAATAGGGAGTAGTTGATCGAGAGTGTACGTAGATAGGAGCGTGGGTGGATTAGGGCACGGGCCTAGTAATGGCATTCCAATGTGCTATCGGAAATCTGGAAGGGCTCCATTGTATCCAGCAAGTCCAGCTGTACTTGCGTTCATAATTCACATGCACGAGATGTAACTAGTCACTGTGGTTCTCACCCTGGGGGCCATCAGCAATTTCCAGTGGGGAGCGAGCTCTAGGAAAAAAAAAAAAACTTAATAATATTCGTTATCCTCTTAACAAGAGAAAGGAACTAATATTCTGAAGTTTATGAAAAAATGTGGAAGTATAAGTATCACCTTATAACGTTAGTTTTGTCCTAATAGTCCTACAACTCTACTTGGACTCGTTCAGATCTTAAGTATGTTCGGCTCCAGGTTTCTGTGTAAATCTTCATTTTCCACGCTCGTTTCTCTTAAGAACAAATACAGAAACAGGCTGAATGTTGAAGGGGACTTAGGCTGTGCACCCTCTGGCTTGAATTCAAGTTAACCATGCATGCAAGATCTATTAGCTAAGAAGCAGTGGTACGTATCTCACTGATTCACTTCCAGAAAAATAAAAGAACACTCCTTTCCTTTCTCTCTCTCTCTCTCTTTTCAAAATCTGGGAGGGAATTTTACTTCATAGATGCAAAGGGGCCGTGGAAGGAAGGACCACCTCTGAGAAGGGGCGTGACAATAAAAAGGTTGAGAACCACTGAGCTAAACTGTCCGCCTGCGCACCAGTGACGTCATTTCCGTTAAATTATTGCTTGCGCAAGGAACACAATATTTTGCTTTTGCTGCATTTGTTGGAACTCACATGTTAGGTAGGTGCTTATTCCTATTGTGCCAGTGGATATATTCATAGTAAATACCTTTTAATTTATTGTATAATATATATGTATATATATAAATAATATGTTTATATTACACACACACACACACTCACGCGCACAGACACACACACCAGAATTTGCACCATTGATGAGTGGTGTAACCCTGGCTTACTCTGAGTGTGCCCACCAGCTGGATATGGATACCGTTATATGCTGGAGAATTAGAAATATGCGAAGGGCTGGCAACCTCATCCTAAATCCTTGCTGAGAAACTCGAAATTTTTGGCCCTCTCTTCCAAAAGGGGAGAATGCGAGAGGCGAATACTATATACATGATTATATATATATATATATATATATATATATATATATATATATATATATACATACTACATACATACATACTTACATATATATATTACTATAATAAATACATATATAATTATATATATATATATCTATGATATATATATATATAATATATATATATGTAATCGAGTATATAATCATGTATATACATGTATAATTATATTTTATATAATTAAATATATTTTTTTAAATATATATATATATATATATATATATATATATATATATATATATATATATATATATATATATTATATATATAAACGGAGGTGCGAGATTTGGCGGTGCCTTATTTTTTATAACTACACAAATCTATAATTCGTTTTTAGGATATACTTGGCCTATACCTCCCATCCAAATAAACTGGTAAATCTGTAGATCTAAAGCTACATTCATTGCAAGAGTGCAGAGAGAGAGAGAGAGAAATCCCTAATGTGTGTTAGTCTTTTTTGATAACCTGGATAGGAACAAAATACAATTATGCATTTCATAGCACGTACCTATTCGATATCTGCCACCATCGCTGAATATCAATGTAGCGAATTAATTAGAAGTGGATTAATTGAAAGCACGAGTGCAATACACGAGCTCAATGAACATTCTCAGCTCACGTCCTGCAGCCATTATTGCGCATGCAGACGTAACACATTGTCTCTCGGAAAAGAAGGTTGGGTGTCACTGAACGTTACTCAAGCGCTTTGCTTCGTAGGATATTTCGTGATTGTTGAATAAATTGTAGGATAAATTTCTATTTTTCGAAGAGTTGGCTCTCATAATGGGTCTGTAGTCATTACCCAAGGTTCTTTGCAGAGTCCGTTGTACTCCAATTTGGAACGCTTTTCGTTTGTCTTTTCATTCTTCCATC
>NC_061101.1:18735578-18810578 GCF_015104395.2 Macrobrachium nipponense | reverse complement strand
TAAATATTTACTTTCCTTGTCTATTTGTAAACCTAAATTTACATACTTGGTATAGTCAAGATATAAGGATATATGTTCTTTTATACTGTGCATTAAATTGTACTTTATTGATGTTCATAACTTAAAAATTAGAACAATATTGACTTTTTTTCAGTTAATTTTTGATTGTCAAGTCTGTTGAGTACTGAAAAATTTTGTCTGGTTATATTGATGTTATTTATGCCAAATAACAGGTTTTTATTTGTTTTTATAGGGGGTAGTGCCATCAGTGCACCTCGTGAGGTGCACTGTTGGCATTACATAAGGTTCTTTGCAGCGTTCCTTCGGCTTCTAGCAGAAACCCCTTTCATTCCTTTTACTGTACCTTCATTCATATTTTCTGTCTTCCATCTTATCAAGTGATTCATAGTTCAACTGCAACGTTTTCCTCCTGATACACCTGTCAAAGCTGTTTACTCTCAATTTTCCAATCAGCACTTAATGACCATGTGGGTCTCAGCGCTAGGCCTTTGGCCTAAATTCTATATTCCAATGAGGTACTGTGATTATCTAAGGGACCCTCATGGTAGACACAGTTTGTGCCCTTCAGCCCATCATGATATTTGGGATTCTTTCTCCATCTAGTCCCTCCCTTGTCTTTCCAAATAATTTGCGCACTTTGCTATATTCTTCTTTCCCACAGTTATCCCAGCATTAAGGGGTCGGTTGCCTGATGCGCCTTCTCCACTGCCTTCTGTCAAAGGCATCATCCTCCACCAACATCAGTCAAGGTTTATTGTTTGGCCAAGGGATTTTTACGACCGCTTGCCTTTGCTGTCCTCAACCACAGTTATTGGCGGTGGGCCTAGCCTTTTACTAAAAAGTAAGACTGCAAGGCAGCAGTTTCTACAGTTATTGGCGGTGGGCCTTATCTTCTATAAAAAGTAAGATTGCAAGGCAGCAGTTTCCACAGTTATTGGTGGTGGGCCTTGCCTTCTATAAAAAGTAAGATTGCAAGGCAGCAGTTTCCACAGTTTATTGGTGGTGGGCCTTACCTTCTATAAAAAGTAAGATTGCAGGTCAGCAGTTTCCACTGTTAGTGGCAGTTGTCCTTACCTTCTTTAAAAAGTAAGATTGCAGGGCAGCAGTTTTCCACTGTTAGTGGCAGTTGTCCTTACCTTCTATAAAAAGTAAGATTGCAAGGCAGCAGTTTCCACAGTTATTGGTGGTGGGCCTTACCTTCTATAAAAAGTAAGATTGCAAGGCAGCAGTTTCCACTGTTAGTGGCGGTTGTCCTTACCTTCTATAAAAGTAAGATTGCAGGGCAGCAGTTTCCACAGTTATTGGTGGTGGGTCCTTGCCTTCTATAATAAGTAAGATTGTAAGGCAGCAGTTTTCACAGTTATTGGTGGTGGGCCTTGCCATCTATAAAAAGTAAGACTGCAATGGCAGCAGTTTCCACAGTATTGGCGGTTGCCTTGCCTTCTATAAAAAGTAAGATTGCAGGTCAGCATTTCCACTGTTAGTGGCAGTTGTCCTTACCTTCTTTAAAAGTAAGATTGCAGGGCAGCAGTTTCCACTGTTAGTGGCAGTTGTCCTTACCTTCTATAAAAAGTAAGATTTGCAGGCAGCAGTTTTCACAGTTTATTGGTGGTGGGCTTACCTTCTATAAAAGTAAGATTTGCAGGGCAGCAGTTTCCACTGTTAGTGGCGGTTGTCCTTACCTTCTATAAAAGTAAGATTGCAGGGCACATTTTCGCACAGTTTATTGGTGGTGGGCCTTCCTTCTATAATAAGAATTGTAAGGCAGCAGTCCACAGTTATTGGTGGTGGGCTTGCCTTTCTTATAAAAGTAAGATTGCAAGGCAGCAGTTTCCCACAGTTATTGGTGGTGGGCCTTACCTTCTATACAAAGTAAAGATTGGCCAGGTCAGCAGTTTTCCACTTGTTCGTGGCATGTTGTCCTTACCTTCTTTAAAGAGTAAGATTGCAGGGCAGCAGTTTCCACTGTTAGTGGCAGTTGTCCTTACCTTCTATAAAAAGTAAGATTGCAAGGCAGCAGTTTCCACAGTTATTGGTGGTGGGCCTTACCTTCTATAGTAAGATTGCAGGGCAGCAGTTTTCCACTGTTAGTGGCGGTTGTCCTTACCTTCTATAAAAAGTAAGATTGCAGGGCAGCAGTTTCCACAGTTATTGGCGGTGGGCCTTGCCTTCTATAAAAAGTAATATTGTAAGGCAGCAGTTTCCACAGTTATTGGTGGTGGGCCTTGCCTTCTATAAAAAGTAAGACTGCAAGGCAGCAGTTTCCACAGTTATTGGCGGTGGGCCTTGCCTTCTATAAAAAACTAAGATTGTAAGGCAGCAGTTTCCACATTATTGGCGGTGGGCCTTGCTTTCTATAAAAAGTAAGATTGCAAGGCAGCAGTTTCCACAGTTATTGCGGTGGGCCATGCCTTCTACAAAAAGTAAGACTGCAAGGCAGCAGTTTCCACAGTTATTGGCAGTGGGGCCTTGCCTTCTATAAAAACTAAGATTGTAAGGCAGCAGTTTCCACAGTTATTGGCGGTGGGCCTTGCCTTCTATAAAAAGTAAGATTGCAAGGCAGCAGTTTCCACAGTTATTGGCGGTGGGCCTTGCCTTCTATAAAAAGTAAGATTGTAAGGCAGCAGTTTCCACAGTTATTGGCGGTGGGCCTTGCCTTCTATAAAAAGTAAGATTGCAAGGCAGCAGTTTCCACAGTTATTGGCGATGGGCCATGCCTTCTACAAAAAGTAAGACTGCAAGGCAGCAGTTTCCACAGTTATTGGCAGTGGCCTTGCCTTCTATAAAAAAGTAAGACTGCAAGGCAGCAGTTTCCACAGTTATTGGCTGTGGGCCTTGCCTTCTATAAAAAAGTAATACTGCAAGGCATCAGTTTCCACAGTTAATGGCAGTGGGGCCTTGCCTTCTATAAAAAGTAAGATTGCAAGGCAGCAGTTTCCACAGTTATTGGCTGTGGGCCTTGCTTCTATAAAAAGTAAGACTGCAAGGCAGCAGTTTCCACAGTTATTGCTGTGGGCCTTGCCTTCTATAAAAAGTAAGATTGCAAGGCAGCAGTTTCCACAGTTATTGGCAGTGGGCCTTGCCTTTTATAAAAAGTAAGACTGCAAGGCAGCAGTTTCCACAGTTATTGGCTGTGGGCCTTGCCTTTTATAAAAGTGAAGACGGCAAGGCAGCAGTTTCCACAGTGTAATGGCAGTGGGCCTTGCCTTTTATAAAAAGTAAGACTGCAAGGCAGCAGTTTCCACAGTTATTGGCAGTGGGCCTTGCCTTTTATAAAAAGTAAGACTGCAAGGCAGCAGTTTCCACAGTTATTGGCTGTGGGCCTTGCCTTTTATAAAAAGTAAGATTGCAAGGCAGCAGTTTCCGCAGTTATTGGCGGTGGGCCTTGCCTTCTATAAAAGTAAGACTGCAAGGCAGCAGTTTCCACAGTTAATGGCAGTGGCCTAGCCTTTTACTAAAAAGTAAGACTGCAAGGCAGCAGTTTTCCACAGCTGGCGATGGGTCCTAACCTTTTACTAAAAAGTAAGACTGCAAGGCAGCAGTTTCCACAGTTATTGGCGATGGGCCTAGCCATTTACTGAAAAGTAGACTGCAAGGCAGCAGTTTCCACAGTTATTGGTGGTCCTAGCCTTTTACTAAAAGTAAGACTGCAAGGCAGCAGTTTCCACAGCTATTGGCGATGAGCCTAGCCTTTACTAAAAAGTAAGACTACAAGGCAGCAGTTTCCACAGTTATGGTGGTGGGCCTAGCCTTTTATAAAAAGTAAGATTGCAAGATAGCAGTTTCCACAGTTATTGCGGTGTGCCTAGCTTTTATAAAAAGTAAGATTGCAAGGCAGCAGTTTCCACAGTTATTGGCGGTGGGCCTTGCCTTCTATAAAAAGTAAGATTGCAAGGCAGCAGTTTCCACAGTTATTGGCGGTGGGCCTTGCCTTCTATAAAAAGTAAGATTGCAAGGCAGCAGTTTCCACAGTTATTGGCAGTGGGCCTTGCCTTCTATAAAAAGTAAGATTGCAAGGCAGCAGTTTCCACAGTTATTGGCGGTGGGCCTTGCCTTCTATAAAAAGTAAGACTGCAAGGCAGCAGTTTCCACAGTTATTGGCAGTGGGCCTTGCCTTCTATAAAAAGTAAGATTGCAAGGCAGCAGTTTCCACAGTTATTGGCTGTGGCCTTGTCTTTTATAAAAAGTAAGATTGCAAGGCAGCAGTTTCCACAGTTATTGGCGGTGGGCCTTGCTTTTTATAAAAAGTAAGACTGCAAGGCAGCAGTTTTCAGTTATTGGCGGTGGACCTTGCTTTCTATAAAAAGTAAGATTGCAAGACAGCAGTTTCCACAGTTATTGAGCGGTGGGCCTTACATTTTGTAAAAAGTAAGACTTCAAGGCAGCAGTTTCCACAGTTATTGGCGGTGGCCTAGCATTTTACTAAAAAGGAAGACCGCAAGGCAGCAGTTTCCACTTATTGGCGGTGGGCCTAGCCTTTTACTAAAAAGTAAGACCGCAAGGCAGCAGTTTTTACAGTTATTGGTGGTGGGCCTAGCCTTTTACTAAAAAGTAAGACCACAAGGCAGCAGTTTCTACAGTTATTGGCAGTGGGCCTTGCCTTCTATAAAAAGTAAGATTGCAAGGCAGCAGTTTCAACAGTTATTGGCGGTGGGCCTTGCCTTCTACAAAAAATTAAGATTGCAAGGCAGCAGTTTCCACATTGTTATTGGCAGTGGGACTTGCCTTCCTATAAAAAGTAAGAGTTGCAGGCAGCAGTTTCCAACAGTTTCCAATGGCGGTGGGCCTAGCCTTTTACTAAAAAGTAAGGCTGCAAGGCAGCAGTTTCCACAGTTATTGGCGATAGGCCTAGCCTTTTACTAAAAAGTAAGACTGCAAGGCAGCAGTTTCCACAGTTATTGGTGGTGGGCCTAGCCTTTTACTAAAAAGTAAGACTGCAAGGCAGCAGTTTCCACAGCTATTGGCGATGGGCCTAGCCTTTTACTAAAAAAGTAAGACTGCAAGGCAGCAGTTTCCACAGTTATTGGCGATGGGCCTAGCCTTTTACTAAAAAGTAAGACTGCAAGGCAGCAGTTTCCACAGTTATTGGTGATGGGCCTAGCCTTTTACTGAAAAGAAAGACTGCAACGGCAGCAGTCTCCATAGTTATTGGTGGTGGGCTTGCCTTTTATAAAAAGTAAAGATTGGCAAGCAGCAGTTTTCCACAGTTTTATTGGCGTTGGGGGGGGGGGGGGGGGCCTAGCCTTTTACTAAAAAGTAAGACTGCAAGGCAGCAGTTTCCATAGTTATTGGCGGTGGGCCTAGCCTTTTACTAAAAAGTAAGACTGCAAGGCAGCAGTTTCCATAGTTATTGGCGGTGGGCCTTGCCTTTTATAAAAAGTAAGATTGCAAAGTAGCAGTTTCCACAGTTATTGGCGGTGGGCCTAGCCTTTTACTAAAAAGTAAGACTGCAAGGCAGCAGTTTCCACAGTTATTGGCGTGGGCCTTGCATTTTCATAAAAAATAAGATTGCAAGGTAGCAGTTTCCACAGTTATTGGCTGTGGGCCTTGCATTTTTATAAAAAATAAGACCGCAAGCAGCAGTTTCTGCAGTTATTGGCGGTGGGCCTTGCATTTATAAAAGTAAGATTGCAGGCAGCAGTTCCACAGTTATTGGTGTGGGCCTCCTTAGCCTTTTACTAACAAAAAGTAAGATTGCAAGCAGCAGTATCTGCAGTAATTGGCGGTGGCATTGCCTTTTATTAAAAGTAAGATTGCAAGGCAGCAGTTCCACCACAGTTATTGGTGGTGGGCCTAGCCTTTTAGCTACTAAAAAGTAAGAATGCAAGGCAGCAGTTTCCACAGTTATTGGCAGTGGGTTTGCCTTCTATAAAAGTAAGATTGCAAGGCAGCAGTTTCCAACAGTTATTGGCGTGGGCCTTGCCATCTATAAAAAGTAAAATTGCAACAGGCAGCAGTTTCCACGTTATTGGCGGTGGGCCTTGATTTCTATAAAAAGTAAGACTGCAAGGCAGCAGTTTCTTACAGTTATTGGCAGTGGGCCTTGCTTTCTATAAAAAGTAAGACTGCAAGACAGCAGTTTCCACAGTTTATTTGGCGGTGGGCCTTACATTTTATAAAAAGTAAGACTTCATGGCAGCAGTTTCCACAGTTATTGGTGGTGGGCCTTGCCTTCTATTAAAAAGTAAGATTGCAATAGGCAGCAGTTTCCACAGTTAATGGCGGGTGGGTCCTTGCCTTCTATAAAAGTTAAAATTGCAAGGAGGCAGCAGTTTCCACAGGTTCAATGGCGGTGGGCCTAGCCCTTTTACTAAAAAGGTAAAGACTGCAAAGGTCAGCAGTTTTCCCACAGCTATTGGCGATGGGTCCTAGCCTTTTACTAAAAAGTAAGACTGCAAGGCAGCAGTTTCCACAGTTTTTATTTGGCGAGTGGGCCTAGCCACCAAATTTACTAAAAAGTAAGACTGCAAGGCAGTAGTTTCCACAGTTATTGGTGGTGGGCCTAGCCTTTTACTGTTCTTAATATACGACTAACAACATCCAAGAAGGGTTGAGAAAGGAAAGCGGGTGGTAACGCCCGCTGTTTCTTAACTGTATTCTGTTTCAATTCTTACAGGATCACACAAAACAGTAACAATCACTTATCCTCAAAATTTCTTACTCAACAATTACAAAGGCAAATCACTCAAATTAAAGCATCATACAATTAATAATAATGCAGTGTTTCAATAAACTTAGATTATTTAATAAAACTCATAATTCAAATGACAATAAAGAAACGTTGAAACAGCAAATTAAATGGCAAACTCAACTAAATAAACAAGTAAAGCCTTTCACAAAGTTAATTCCAACATTCTCCCCACCATAGGAGTCATAACTCCTATCAAGACAACATAATAATGAACAAATTACAGTCCAATAACATTCAGTAAGTTACACTGGAATTTGTCTCAAATAGGAAGTTAAAATTTAACAGTAATTTCAATAGATTTTGTAGCAGTAACTCAAACTGATGTTTGCCTTGACAAAAATAAACAATAAATTAGGATAAATGGTTATTCATAGCAAAATGGACTTACAATCTTGAATAAACATGTGATCTAGATACAAACCTATATGCTCACAAATCTAGTTTTCTTAGGGACCTTAGTTATCCTGCCCGATCGGGTGCGATTCTCAACAGAGTACTCAAGAGGGAATACAGACTTAGATTTCTCAAGAGGTGATTCAGGCATGGATTCATTTATGGTTTCTGTTATAGCTTCAGAGTCAAACTTGAAATTTCCAGATAATGTAATCTTTGTATAGGCCTGGTAAGTTACCACCCCTTTGGAAGTTTTTACATTTACACTTCTAATAGTCCATCTTTGCCTGGAAATACATCAACTATCACACCAAGGGCCAGTGCAGTCTGGACAAATTATCTTCCTTCACTAACACTAAATCGCCCTTTTTT
Source organism: Macrobrachium nipponense (assembly GCF_015104395.2). Taxonomy (NCBI): domain Eukaryota; kingdom Metazoa; phylum Arthropoda; class Malacostraca; order Decapoda; family Palaemonidae; genus Macrobrachium; species Macrobrachium nipponense. The sequence continues at coordinate 18,803,101 of NC_061101.1, read as the reverse complement.
CAGGTCACAATTTGGAGTGAAACCCTTAACAACACAAGGTAAATTCCTGATATAATCATTGCTCCATACAGTCCAAAACTTATTTAAGATCTGCCTTCTTAAGATTTCTCTATCATTTAAATCCTTAGCTGAAATACAAGAAGGGTCAGTGTTCACCGGAGTTTGAATACCTGTACTTCTCCCAATAAGAAAATGAGAGGGAGATAAAGGGACAGAGGTATCAGGTTCATCACTAACAAAGGTCAAAGGCCTGGAATTTACACATGCCTCAACTTCATGTAAGGTAGTTTCTAATTCACACCTGGAAATATAATTACCACCTAAAGTTTTTCGAACAGCAGACTTTTACTGATCTTATTAAACGTTCCCACCAACCTCCCCACCAAGGAGACCTTGGAACTATAAGTCTCCAGTGGGGAGACAGGTGTCCATAAACCTTTTGCAATTCACTGACACATGCAACAAAAGTCTTAGCATTATCGGAGTACAGCACTGATGGAAGGCCCCTCCCCTACGAGCAATAAATCTGCGAATTGCAAGCATACAGTCAAAGACACTCATGGAGTCAGTAAGCTCTACATGTATGGCGTGGACTACAGCACACGTGAAAAACAAAATATAAAACTTTTTCGATGCAAAATCAGCACAAAATAGAGGACCAGCAAAGTCGAGACCAGTTACAGTAAATGGTGGTGCAGCCTTCACCCTTAATTCTGGTAAAGGAGCTACAGGTTGACTGCAAGCCCTTGAATCATGTCTTTGACATCTAACCACATTTCTTGATGACAGACTTTGCTAATACTCTAATTCCTATTACCCAAAAACTACTTCTTAAGGAAGACATAATGGAAGAAACACCTGCATGTTTAAGAAATATATGTTGAAAGCTGACAAGTAGTTTAGCAAAGTGACATTTGGGTATTATTACTGGGTGTTTACTTTCATAGGTTAAATCTGCATGCTCAAAGCCTACCCTTAATTCTCAATAAACCTTGCTCATTTAGAAAAGGATCCAATTTACACAAACTTGACCCCTTTGAAATAGGTTTTTTTCTCAATAAATAAAGCATTAACTTCGAGGATAGACTTCTCTCTGTACAATAAATCATTTTAGTTTTGGCCTTCTCTAATTCATCTGAAGTCAATGGCCCGGAAGTTTCCCAAACATTTAATTACATGCATTTTACAGTTATGTACAAATCTCAAAACCCAAGCCATTACATGCTGAGCTTTACTAAAGTGACTCCATCTATCAAATTCAAACAAAGATGTGTCTAAACTGAGAGCAAACACAAGTCATATCGTCCTTACAATTAGCTTCTTACATAGTAGAAAACAATTGTTTACTTCATGGCAAAAATACAAAGGTTCAGATAGCCAGGAGGGACCATTTACCCATAAAACTGTTAGCCGAAAGCTGATCACCTAACATCCCCCTGGATATCAAATCAGAGGGGTTGTCAATTCCTGAACAATGATGCCAACAGCTAGGTGAAGTTATACTTTGGATTTCAGTAACTCTGTTAGCTACAAAGGGTTTCCCTTTTACAAGGGGTCTCCTTGAATCCAAGCAAGTGCTATTTTAGAATCAGTCCAACATATGAGGGAGGTATCATTACCCAAACTTAGAGCATTCTTTACAAAAACTACTAACCTTGAACATAATAAACTCCCCATTAATTCCAGTCTAGGAAGAGTTACTGTCTTGATAGGTGCTACTCTAGATCTGGATGCCACCAATGACACCTTATAAGAACCATCCTGGGAGCAGGTTCGTATATATACACAAGCACCATACCCCTTTGTGAAGCATCTCCAAAGGCATGTAATTCAATTTTACAAAGACCTGACCCATGAAGTATCAGGAAAATAGCACCTATTAACATTCCAAGATTCCAGAAATTTAGCACTCTCGACCCACTTCTGAAACTTAACCTACAGTTCCAGAGGTAATAAATCATCCAAAGAAGACCCAATCTCCAAATGTCCTGAAAGAGTATTTTACCATACATTACAAAAAGGACTTATAAGACCCAGAGGATCAAATAATTTAGCAATAAGACTCAAAACTGATCGTTTGGTCAACTCCCAGTTCTACCTTGGAGCTTAGTTCAATTCCATGAAAGGAAAATGTATCAGAATTGTTATACCAATGCAATCCTAACACACTAGTAGCTTCATCTTCTTTAACAAGATTAATTCTATCATTAAATCTAGAAGTCACTAATTTGCTATTAGAAACCCATTTGGTCAAAGGCATACCTGCCAGAGATAAAACCTTACGAGCCTCACTGAACTTGGCATAAGCTTCATTAAAGCTGTCAGCACCACTCAACCAATTATCTACATACATATTTTCCTTTAACTCTTGTATTACCTCAGTCTTTTTACACTGTTCATGATGATATAGAATTGTGCATTAAATAAAAAGGGGCTAGCAGTGTTACCAAATGGAACACGGCGAAATCTCATAATTCTAATACCATTTTCACACTTCAGTAAGAAACGATGTACATCTCTATCTTCTCGTCTCATACTCACTTGTAAAAATGCCTTGTTGATATCACCTGACAAGGCTATAGGCCATCTCCTAAATCGAATCAGTATTTTTACTAAGTCGGGGTTAAGAGAGGGGCCAGTTTGGAGACAATCATTCAAAGATACTCCATTGTAACTAGCAGTGGAAGCATCAAAAACAGGTCTTACCTTTGTACTTGTACTAGCCTCTCTTACAACAGGTCTGTGAGGCATATAAAAAATAGGGAAAGCACTACTAATCTCATTGCTAGGAATTTCCTCAATTATACCCTCCTTTTCATACTCATCAAAAACCTTGTAATACTCAGTTTTCAGCTTAACATCCTTATCCAATTTACAGTGTAATTTATTTAGTCTCTTTAAAGCAAGTTGTTTATTATCTATTAGATCACTCTTAGCTGTTCCACTTTTCAAGGTAGGGCTACTTCATATCTACCTTCAACAAATTGAATTTTCTCAGAAAATTCCTGCAATGTGAAATTTGACTCTAATTGATTATTGGACTCCTTAGGACTAATCCCTACAGATTCCAGATCCCAAAATTTACTTACATCATAATCAGACACCTTTGAAATACACAACATTTGAGATGACGTACAGGATAAAAAGGATTAGCATGCCAGGCAACAGACAGTACCCAACCAAATACAGAGTTTTGAGCTACAATTCCATCAAATTGAATTACATCATCAGACTTTATGAAGTGCCAGTATGCATCCAAAACCATCAATATATCAATATTCACATGTGAATTATTCTGATAATCATCAGCAAGTTGTACATGAGAAAAGGCATTTAACATATTATTTGGAATAACTGGTCTAATCAAGGGCTGACATATCTTAGGAATCTCAACAGCTGTCAACAAATGATGAAATTATTATTCGATCAAGTACCTCTATTTATAAATGTTACTTAGGCTACTCTTACTTGACTTGTCACCTCCAAACACTGAATATGCAAGGGGCTGATAGTAATCCACTCAGGTTTACATTTCTTTACAATATACTACTAACATAAGTACGGTCAGAACCCACTGTCAAGCAAAGCTCTTGCTTCAATAGGTATGCCATTAGATCCCACAACACAGAACCTTTGCAGTTGTAAAATAGTACAAGTTACATTTGTAGAAGCAACGTTATGAAGAGCAGCTCCAGCAAAATTAACAGAGGAACCTTGCTCATTACCTTTATTTACAATTTCAGACCTGTTCTCTACTGCAACCTTTATGGAGTCATTATCCTTATTTGAATCCAACTTAATACCACACATTATGAGGTTATGTTTTCCATTACATTTTTTACACTTGGAATAACACCCTTTAGCTAAATGACCCTTTTTTAAACACTTCAAGCACAATCCAGCAGATTTTATTTTCTCAGCAAGCTGTGGCCCATTCAATTTCAAGGTTTCATAACAATTTTCTGTTTTATGTTTTTTAGCACAAAATCCACAGATAGGATATTCAACCTCTGATGAGGTATGCAGAGCAGATGCAGAGGTTACCTTCTCCCTTGAGCCCTTAGAGTGCCAGTTTCTTTTTCTTCAGATACACTAGGATTTTCTGGTTTCCTAGAAGTAACATCTTTAAATGTCTCAGATCTTTCAATAGTTTCAATTTCTTCTTGTAAGAATTTCAGAAGCCATTCCAAATCACTTTCATGACCAGCGCCTTTCCTAGCCCACTCCATTCGTATTTCACTCGGAAGACGAGAAAGAATAGTTGGCGTCAGGAAAAACTTCGCACTGCTTACCAGATACACCTAAAGCATCTAAACTTCTGATATGCGTCAACAACTCATCCTGTAGATTCCACAGCAGGTAAACATACTTAGGGCCTCCTGCCTTAACGGGAACCTTGCCATTTAAGTAGATCACATGCAATATTATAATTTACACTTGTGTGAGATAGACCTGAGATAACTGATTTGGCTTCTCCTTCCAGCAATGACGCTAAATAACTAAACTTACTTATTACTGGTATATCTGAATTGTCTACATGGCAACTGAACTGGTCCCAAAAGGACTGCCATTCTGTCACTTCTCCTTTAAATTTCGGCAGTTCTAGCTTAGGCAGCTTCACTTGTGCACCTGAAGATCCATTAGTAGTACTACTATCATCGTCACCTTTTTTTGTCTAACTCGAGGAGTTTCTCAGCAGCCTTAATCCTAGGTATAAGAGACGTCGTTCTAAACTCAAAGGCCTTGTCCAAGTCATCATCAAGCAAGTCACTTTCTAACTCAACTTCTATTTCTGACTGTACTTCATCTAACTTGGACAAACGAATATCAAAATTTTCAATAACAGCCTTCAATTCAACTGCACTAAGGACAGGCCTTCCTAATAAACTTACGAGTTCCTTTCCTAGCCTAGAAACCCATCCTCTGGCTGCCTTTCTCTTCTTTAACAAATTCTCCATCTTGAACTATTTATTAGCATATAATTACTCACAAACGGGTTCTTGATATCCTTTCCCGGGGTCTGGGCACCAAAATGTTCTTAATATATGACTAACAACATCCAAGAAGAATTGAGAAAGGAAAGCCGGGTGGTGACGCCGCTGTTTCTAACTGTATTCTGTTTTAAATTCTTACAACAAACGATGACAAGAAGTCATCGGAAAATCTTACAGGATCAAAAAACAATAACAATCACTTATCCTCAAATTTCTTACTCAACAATTACAAAGGCAAATCACTCAAAATTAAAGCAATACAATACAATTAATAATAATGCAGTGTTTCAATAAACTTAGATTATTTAATAAAACTCATAATTCAAATGACAATAAAGAAAACGTTGAAACAACAAATTAAATGGCAAACTCAACTAAATAAACAAGTAAAGCCTTTCACAAAGTTAATTGCAACATTTACTAAAAAGTAAGACTGCAAGGCAGCAGTTTCCAGAGCTATTGGCGATGGGCCTAGCCTTTTTACTAAAAAGTAAGATTGCAAGGCAGCAGTTTCCACAGTTATTGGCGATGGGCCTAGCCATTTAACTAAAAAGTAAGACTGCCAAGGCAGCAGTTTCCACAGTTGGTATTGGTGATGGGCCTAGCCTTTACTGAAAAGAAAGACTGCAAGGCAGCAGTCTCCATAGTTATGGCGGTGGGGCTTGCCTTTTATAGAAAGTAAGATTTGCAAGGCAGCGAGTTTCCACAGTTATTGGCGTTGGGCCTAGCCTTTTACTAAAAAAGTAAGACTGCAAGGCAGCAATTTCCACAGTTATTGGCGTTGAGTCTAGCCTTTTATAAAAAAAAAAAAAAGTAAGATTGCAAGGCAGCAGTTTCCACAGTTAAGCACCTCAGTGGCATGGTTGGTTTGGTGTTTGCTTCTCACCTCGGTGGTCGCGGGTTCGATTCCCGGCCATTCCATTGAGGAGTGAGAGATGTGTATTTCTGGTGATAGAAGTTCACTCTTGATGTGGTTCAGGAAGTCACGTAAAGCCGTTGGTCTCGTTGCTGAATAATCACTGGTTCCATGCAACGTAAAAACACCATACAAACAAACAGTTTCCACAGTTATTGGCGGTGGGCCTAGCCTTTTACTAAAAAGTAAGATTGCAAAGTAGCAGTTTCCACAGTTATTGGCGTTGGGCCTAGCCTTTTACTAAAGACTGCAAGGCAGCAGTTCCATAGTTATTGGCGGTGGGCCTTGCCTTTATAAAAAGTAAGATTGCAAAGTAGTAGTTTCTGCAGTTATTGGCGGTGGGCCTTGCCTTTTATAAAAAGTAAGATTGCAAGGCAGCAGTTTCTGCAGTTATTGGCGGTGGGCCTTGCCTTTTATAAAAAGTAAGATTGCAAGGCAGCAGTTTCCACAGTTATTGGTGGTGGGCCTTGCCTTTTATAAAAAGTAAGATTGCAAGGCAGCAGTTTCTGCAGTTATTGGCGGTGGGCGTTGCCTTTTATAAAAAGTAAGATTGCAAGGCAGCAGTTTCCACAGTTATTGGTGGTGGCCTAGACCTTTTATAAAAAGTAAGATTGCAAGGCAGCAGTTTCTGCAGTTATTGGCGGTGGGCCTAGCCTTTATAAAAAGTAAGATTGCAAGGCAGCAGTTTCCACAGTTATTGGCGGTGGGCCTTGCCTTTTATAAAAAGTAAGATTGCAAGGCAGCAGTTTCCACAGTTATTGGTGGTGGGCCTTGCCTTTTATAAAAAGTAAGATTGCAAGGCAGCAGTTTCCACAGTTATTGGCGGTGGGCCTTGCCTTTTATAAAAAGTAAGATTGCAAGGCAGCAGTTTCCACAGTTATTGGCGGTGGCCTTGCCTTTTATAAAAAGTAAGATTGCAAGGCAGCAGTTTCCACAGTTATTGGCGGTGGGCCTTGCTTTTATAAAGTAAGATTGCAAGGCAGCAGTTTCCACAGTTATTGGCGGTGGGCCTAGCCTTTTATAAAAAGTAAGATTGCAAGGCAGCAGTTTCCACAGTTATTGGCGGTGGGCCTTGCCTTTTATAAAAAGTAAGATTGCAAGGCAGCAGTTTCCACAGTTATTGGCGGTGGGCCTAGCCTTTTACTAAAAAGTAAGATGCAAGGCAGCAGTTTCTGCAGTTATTGGCGGTGGGCCTTGCCTTTTATAAAAAGTAAGATTGCAAGGCAGCAGTTTCCACAGTTATTGGCGGTGGGCCTTGCCTTTTATAAAAGTAAGATTGCAAGGCAGCAGTTTCCACAGTTATTGGTGTGGGTGGGCCTTTTCATTTTATAAAAAGTAAGACCGCAAGGCAGCAGTTTCCACAGTTATTGGCGGTGGGCCTTGCCTTTTATAAAAAGTAAGATTGCAAGGCAGCAGTTTCCACAGTTATTGGCGGTGGGCCTAGCCTTTTACTAAAAAGTAAGACTGCAAGGCAGCAGTTTCCACAGATATTGGCGGTGGGCCTAGCCTTTTACTAACAAGTCCACCTGCATTTATCCTAGGGTCTAAATCCTAGGGTCTAAAGTGAAATAACTTTTAATATGAACCAAATCACATAGTGAGACAAGGTTTGATCATTTTATAATTTGGAGACATGGAGGCATCATCCGAGTGCACGTTACTTTTTGCCCATGGATAGGAGTTTGCAAATGATGAAATATCAGCCAACTGTCGTGAGACGACGCCGGAAATACGTGAGCACGGATAAAATGTGAACATCAATGAAGGAAAAGGTAAATGGAAATGGCGAAGTTAGACATATTCTCGGATCCCTTAATATATATAAAAAAAGAGAGAAAAATAACCTTTTTGATCAGGTATTTCCGCCAGTCGTTTATTTTTCTTGTTTTACGATATTGACCACTTCCTCCAGATACGTCGTAATGAGGAATCACTTTTCCTACAATTTAGTTTATCCGTAATTATATAATTTTAGCGTTCTCATGAACTTGAATAGTTCGGGGCCATTATCAGTTGAAGGAGTATAGTTCAGGGAGGAACAGGAAACATCTAACACAAAATACCAAATGCTTGAACGAGCTTTATAAATGTAAATTGTAAAAATTTCCATGTAAAAATTTTCATGGAGAGAGAGAGAGAGAGGAGAGAGAAAAAAAAAAAAATATATATAAATCTATGTATATATATATATATATATATATATATATATATATATATATATATATATATATATATATATATATATGTGTGTGTGTGTGTGTGTGTATGTATATACGCGCACGCGAGCACACTACGAGAGAGAGAGAGATATCGCGGAAGATTGACATTGCTCTGGCTTTCTAATCATAAAGTTACAAATCTAGTACCTAAAACTGTACGGAGAAAGTGGTTTTAATGTTTTTTTTTTATCAGTCCTTATTATCCAATTATACTTTAATTTGTTCCGAAATTCAGTTTATTAAGCAATAAAATGAGAATAGGATGAAATTCGTATTTATAGCAAATGTCAGAGCAAGATAAATGTAGACATCCCGTTAAGTTTATTAAGTGAAGCATGTCGCACCTGGCGAGTCTCGGGTTGGCAAAATATATACGTATAATGGAACATAACCTTATTAGATGTAGCGTTGTAAGTGGTTTCTGGAAATAAGGTTTGTGTCAGAGACTGATTTATTTTTCTGTTCAATAAATTGGCTAGGTTGATTATCTGTATTAAAACTATGTAACTTTCTTTGTCCGCTGTTGAAGTTACATCCTGTTTCGTTATCTAAAAAGGTGACGCATGCTTTGAAGGAATGTAGGAACTTGCCTGGAGATAGTCAGCGTAGTAATTGTACTATGATTATGAAAAGCCTATAAGAGGTGCGAGGATAGTTGTACTCTTGGCCCAGTCTGAGCGGAGCTCCTACCGAAGATGCTACAGCAGAAACAATGTTGAAAACCTTCGCCAGGAGCCAGTGACTTGGGAGGGTCATTGAAAGACCTGTGAAGCCGAGAGATGATATTTTAGTACCCAGTAAATCCTTTTGACTTCCTTCGAGTGTAACCAGCCTTGATTATCTAACGCGTATAAGCGGATTAGCAATGGCAGATATGATCTCTGTACTTCTGCCTTCCCCCTCAACACCCGCCAGTTTCCTTGGCAGAAGTCAAGAGCACAGAGAGCTCCTGGCCAAGGGAGTGGTGGGTAGGGGGTGGGGGCCCGCTTGGTGGCACTTGCTGTGTTAAGAATGACTTCCTTGTTTTTATCCTTCGTTGCCTTAGGTCACTGACTTCTCTGGTTGTAATTTCTCTCTCTCTCTCTCTCATTTACACACACACACACATATATATATACACATACACACACACACACACATATATATATATATAAGTATACAAAATATATCTATATAATGTATATATAGACGTGTATGTGTATAATTATATATATATATATATATATATATATATATATATATATATATAGTATATATATATTGAATTTTTGTTACTTATACACACGTATATATTTTGTTTTCAAATCTCATTGCATATCCAATTGACGATATTTTAGGACTAACTTACACCTTAAATGGAAATGATGCTATGCCAGGTCTAGAAGCAACGATAGACAGTAACATTGACCACCCATCTGTCATGTATTACGTGCGTTTGCAATGCGATTAATTTCACAGAAGAGGAACTTGAGTTATGACTTGATTGTAGAATTGAAGCAACTTTTCCTTCCGGCGTAAGAGCTTTCTCGTTATTGTGTATGGTTAATCAAGTAGTATGTGCATACGGAGAATACGCAGCTACGTGTGTATTCTAGTCTTTTGGCGCTTGTTGGTATTTTCATAGGCCGTCATAAACTATACACACACACACACACATATATATACATATATGTATATATATGATTATAATCACTTTAACACGTGATTTCATTTATCACACATATCCACAGGTGAAAAATGGCTTGGAAATAAAAGTCGAAACCGGTGGTCAGGACCTAATACTGCGCCTCTTATTTTTCACCTGTGGATATGTGATTATATATATATATATATATATATATATATATATATATATATATATATATAATATATATATGTATATATATATAATTTTGAGTGGGTAGTGTTAGCTCGTATTGCTTTTTGATTGATTAACTGGGTTCGATGCAAATTTCAGTAGAAAATTTACCTCTATTACACATGCAAACAGATTGAAAGGAAAACTTGAAACTAGAAGAATAAGATAACCAATTTATTTTTGGTCTCGAACGTAGTTTTAAAAGACAACATCAAACCTGGCAGAATCCATGTTTTTAATATGAGAGTACTTACAGCTATCGTGGTAGGCAGCACTATCCCGTTACTCAAGACAGGGACTGTCAAAACGCTATCGAGAGAGAGAGAGAGAGACTAGTTTTTACCGAGAAGAAAACCAGGTTCAGTTACTTTCATGAAAGCTGTAATAGGAAAGTTTTACCGGATGTCGTAAATATTTGCTAATGAGATATTCTAAATGTTAACGCATATCATAATCAAGTTACTGATAAGAGAAACACAGGTTCTGCTTGTGTCTGGGAATTTATAATGGCACGAGAAAGGACTGAAGATACGAGTTAAACAGCACTAACTTATTTTATATAATACGTATTTTATATAATAATTATATACACGCTGCGAGGAAGCGGTAAAAAAGTATTTTAAAATTCCCATTAATACACAAAGCCAAAGTCTATAGTACGTATGTATGACTGTATTCTCTGCATGGACATAAATCTTCATTCACCATCAGAGATAATGGGGAAGCTCTACGGAAGAAAAGTAAGGGAAGGCTCTAGTTATGCCGAAACTTTTCTATACAACTGCTCGCATTGCAGATGGACACATGCGTGTGCGTGGTGTATGTATATGCGTATCCAGGTAGACGGTTTTTCAAATGTTGCTGCCTATCGTTGCTTCTAACCAGACAATGGTTCAATTCCAGCACGGGATAGAGATATTTGTTTGTATTATATTTATAATGTGTGGATATATATGAGAGAATATTTGTATATAGTTATATATCTGAATATATGATAACTGAATCACGAAAGTTTGGAACGTGATAAATCCATAAATAAAGGTATAAGCCACGAAGACAAAATAAACAACGGAGTTTCTGCAGAAACTCCGTTGTTTATTTTTCATTCGTGCCTTATACCTTATTTATATGAATATACTATAGTATATAATTATATATATATATATATGATATAATATATATATATATATATATCTATATATATATCTATATGATATATATATATATATATATATATATAGGTGTATATATATATATATATATAATATATATATATAATAGATATATATATATATATATATAGATATATATATATAGATATATATATATATATATATATATATATATATATATATATATATATATATATTGTGAGAGATAATATCTAGTGCAAGATAAAAATAAAGAAATAATTCTGAACAACACATAGATATAAAATATATATTGATGGATTTATGCATATATATACACCTTTATATTATGTATGTATGTATATATATATATATATATATATATATATATATATATATATATATATATATATATATATATATATATATATATATATATTGATGGATTTATGCATATATATACACATATATTATGTGTATATATATCATTATATATAATAATTGATATATTCATATATGTATGTATTTTGTGTTCGTATGCGTGTGGACTTGTTATATACCTTAATTTCGTTTGTAATTTGTATTGTGTCGTTTCTATGTTTTAAGTTCTCTTTTCATTTAGGGGAAGTGATCTTTGAAAGATCCATATCTAATTAATACGTGAAAACCGCAACAGTACGAACAGTATCAATAATAATAATAATAATAATTAATAATAATAATAATAATAATAATAATAATAATAATAATAATAATGATGGTGACTTCTTCCTTGTTTTCTGAAAAGAAGCAAATAATTGAAATCATCTAATAAATCGTAATCCCGGCATATTTTACCTTCAGAGTCTTTTTTTCGAAATGTAGTGGAAGACTCTGAAATAGTCCTTCTGTATTTAGAAAGTTAGCAGAATCTTGGCCGATCACTATTACTACTACAGGGAAGAATTTGGCCTAAGGCGTTTAGGTAATGGGGAAATGAGTACCATCACTCATGTGTAATGAGATAATTGCCACTTCTTAGTCATATTTGCTACCTTTCATGGGATCTTTCCTAGATAGTGACCCCACAAGGGTTTTGGGGGTCTTTATTTTAGGAATAATATTTTATGGGGGTCATTATCTTTTATGATATTGACAGTTTTGTTTATGTTTTTACGGTCATCCTCATCAGGCTTGTAGTAAACACGACACAAATTGCTAAGTATATCTTAGTTTTACCAGACCACAGAGCTGATTAACAGCTCTCCTGGAGGATGCCCGAAGGATTAGATATTTTTACGTGTCTAAGAACCAATTAGTCACTCAGTAACGGGACCTACAGCTTATTGTGGGATCAGAGCCACATCGAGAAATGAATTTCTATCACCAGAAATAACTTCTTCAGATTCTGCGCTGGCAGAGCGGGGAATCGAACCCGTACTCTGAGAAGCTAATAAACACACCACAAAGGTGGTGGCCAGGATCTAGGAAAAACTCCTTTCATGGAACATTGTAGAGAAGAGCTCCTCCTGGGTTGTGCGTACCTGAAGTGATGAATTGCCCCGGTCGGAGAGAAACTCTGAGAAATCTCTGTTCTTTTGTTTCGGTTCTTTTGCAGGTCTCCTTTCATCACAACCAGGTCTTACGCAGTTTGACCTTCTTGTCATTGTTCATCACTGTCGTGTGTTTAACTTCTGTGTAGCATTTATCTTTGGTATCGTTTTCTTTGCCTTCACTTGCATGAGTATAGAGATATATTAAACGCCACCGTTACTATTCTCAGCAGCCAACCTATGTAGTCACTTTTTGTTTTTAGGTAACTTAAATTTCCATCGCTATTTAGGGCAGCAAGTTGGTGATGTCACATTGCTGAGGTTGCTAAACAGGCCTTTAAAATGGGGTTTATTTTTTTTTGGATGCCGCAAAATATCTCGCTCGTCTCCGCTGTTATAACTGTATGTTTGTTACTTCCCTTCCTGTTTGGATTATCGCTTTCTATCATATTAATGGTGCCTTTTTGGTTGTCCCCCCCAACAAGATTAAATCGAGGGTAATTTATTATTTCAGTGATTCTCTCTCTCTCTCTCTCTCTCTCTCTCTCTTACAGGTACTGTTTTGGTTCGAGCTTCCGTTGAACTCACTGGGAGAATACCCCCTTCTCATACGGTATCGTAACACCCGGAAGCCGATGCTCTCCCACATTTACGCTAGGAATCGGTCATTTTCTAAGGATTGCTCGGTTCAGTGTCTGCAGCTCTCTATCTGCTGCCATATTTGAAGATTTTTGTTCTAAAGAGATGAAAGGTATATTGCTTCCTTTATGGTTAATCCCCATCGCTGGTCCTTCCTTTTTTTTGGTTGTATTCAGGCCTGACCAGAGAAGACAAGGTTCTCCCTTCCATTTGCCTTTGGTCTTAAAACAATTGTTCTGAGGCCACCAGATGGCAGACTACAGAGTTAGGATATCTAAGAGGGTGAAGAGCAGTAGGAGATGTTATCATGATAAGAGCTAACTAAGACGCCAGGGTGCCAATACCTAGAGACAGCTTAGGAATCAGAGATGAGATTTAACAAGCCGAGTTTCCGAAAATGGAAGTGGTACTCAATAATGTCTGAGTTTAGACTCTTAAGTCCTAATGTGAAAATTATTTTGATTGTCATCCAGTGCCCAAACCTATTGCCAGATAGAATGTCATGGTCGGGAATAACAGTGGCTAAGAACTCGTCAACAAAACGACGGCAGGTAAAGGTATCAGGGTCCATACGAATACAAAATTACAAATATAAACTGGAAAGTGGTTGCCAGACGAGAAGGCAGCGATGTTCTAAGAACTTGGTTGTGTGTGTGTGTGTGTGTGTGTGTGTGTGTGTGTGCGTGCGTGCGTGCGATTGATACGTCTTTTCCACGTCCTCTGTATTAAGATTGAAGTCTCGACTAACTGCCAGGAAGATTGCTCTTTACATATACTATTTGTGTTGTCTGACAAACAAAACATTGTTCAGAGATATCGTGTTACGGTGTAGATTATTGTAGAATTAGAATGAGCTTTTTAATGCTAATTCGTCGGGTGGCTCATTTGCGTATTTGGCCTTGTGAGGGATGGCTGCCAGAATCCAACTTGCTTTTGGCTCTTTTTCGGAGTGAGCTTTTCTTCGATTGTCGGTCCCTATAGGTAGTCGTCGTCTTTGTCTTTGCAGGATTTTCAGTAGAATAATCTCAGTGTCCGATTGTTCAGTTTTGTTCAGGGTTAGTCTAACATAATTGATAGCCTTACACATTACTTACTTGTCATCTTCCTTCAGGAGAACTTTTTATATTGTATTGCGATGAATTAAAGATTAATTTCCTGTAGTTAGTTATGATTATAAGTTATGCAAATTACTTATGTTAATAAAATGTAAAACATGAAGACTGCCATCTTATTGTTGTATATGAAATAAATTAGTTGAGGAATGTAAATTTGAGAAACAAGTTTTCGTCGAGCGCACCAAATATTGTAGTAACAGACTTAAAAAAAAATTTTATTCCTGAAAGTACTGAGCGAATGCAGTGGAATAATGAAGAGAATTCCATCAAGACCAGATTTGTCATTTTAGTTTTCTGTAAAGGAAAACCTTGAGATGGCTTTGTCTCTCCGTCCACACGTTTTCTGCCCTCCCTCAGGTCTTAAAAGCTACTGAGGCTAGAGGGCTGCAAATTAATATTTTGATCATCCACCCTCCAATCATCAAACTTACCAAAATGCACCCCTCTAGTTTCAGTAGTTTTAATTTTATTTAAGGGTAAAGTTAGCTATCGCTATAGGTGCCGACAACACAGGCCACCACCTGGTCGTGGCTGAAGTTCAATGGGCCGCGGATCATACAGGAAACTTGTTTATTCGGCGCATTTTTACCTGTTTTTTTTTATTTTTGCATCTGACTGCTGACAATCTCCTTTGGAGAGATGAGGTTGTTTATTGTGAATTATTGCGAAATTTATATGTACCGTTACAGCGTTGTACTCCTGATGGGTGGAGAGCAATATACGAGATGGTCTGGAGGCTTGCAAAGGTATGTCAGTATATTCGGCCTCTTCAACATCGCGTCAGTTTTGATGTGGCCCTCCAGGTGGAGGTCATTAGTGTCTCGGTGATAAATGAAGAACAATTAAGAAATAATGAAATGCTGAAGGAGGGAATGGCACATAATTATTCGCTATTAACCCCGAAGGAAAGGTAAAATATGCGAGCCTTTACGTGGCCTTATTTTGGGGAGCATTAGAGCGTAAGGATTCATAACGCAGAATCAATCATAACTAATGGGGTTTGGCTTCGCTACCTGCTGCCATCTTCACCAATTTTCGTTCGTCTTCGCTTTTAAAAATTCTGGCTGGTTTACTTTCTTCGAATCTTCTGTTTTTGTCTAACGTTATTAGGCCTTTTTTGTCTTTATTCCATGTTATCTTGACTTTGAAAACACGTATTCGGCAAATGACTTCTTGTGGAAAGTAGCTGAATTCTAATGTTTGGGAGTTCTTCGTTGGACGAGTGGTTTTTGCGCTCGGCTATCAATCCGGTGGTCCTAAGCTCGATTCCCGGCTCGGCCACCGCGGAATCAGAGGAATTTATTTCTGGTGATAGAAATTAATTTCTCGATATAATGTGGTTCGGATCCCACACTAAGCTGTAGGTCCCGATGCTGTAGGTGACCAATTGGTTCCTAGCCACGTAAAAGTATCAAATCCTTCGGGCCAGCCCTAGGAGAGCTGCTAATCAGCTCAGTGGTCTGGTAAAACTAAGATATACTTTTTTCTAAGTTTTGGGAGAGTTGCTTCCAACCCTTGACCAAAGTCCACTGATTTAGGAAACCACCCTAGATTGAACTCTAATTATCTGAGAACTTAAGTATCTGGACTTTAAATCTTTGTATAGAGCATACTAACTTCTATATACAGCCATCACTTGACTAGCGAGAATTCGGAACCAATGTGATGATTTACCGTCAGCTTGCTTTAAAAGTAATTACAGAAATGGAGGTATCTGGGAAATACCTCCTTAATTGTCCTGGAAAATCTTGACTATTTCCTTTTGCTCTGCAGTTACTGGCATAGATAATCTGGGCTTATGCTAACACAACCCCTTGCCTTAAAGCGCTCCATGATTGCAGTAAGGTGTTAAGGGTACAAGAGGCCTGGTGTGGACCTGTGGAGAAAGACCGCTCAACCAAGACCATGTTATTTAGAGTGAAATACATTTGAAATAGTAGTACTCAGAAACGCGTATCTTGCTAGCATATTTACATCAAGCACTCCCAAGTCAGATAAGATATACTATTCGTCTGTTCAGTGTACCATTGCTTCACTTACTTCAATATGCTGGAGAGCCGTTGTCCTCCAACGTAGTTCTGCTAATATCTTCAAGAAATCGGGATTTAATTGATTCAGTATGATTGAGTCAACACCGGAGTATTAAAAAAACTGACGGTACTGTTATAGGATACTTACCAAACTTAGGAATAAGTGGTGTAAAATTTTTGACAGTTTGCTGCTGCTACTGTGTGAAGTCGGCTTCCGCGTGTTGTTTCGCATGGTTAGATGTAAAGCCTTGATAAGTGACTTGAAGGAGCTTCAGATTTATTATGGAAATTTCACGGACCCACAAGTGGCCCAGGTTCCAGACCATGCTGAGCGGTTGTTGCACGCGCACTGCTGTTAAGTTGCCGGATCCTTCCTATATAGGGACCCTCACGGGTTTTAACCCGGTATGTATCCACCTCTGCGGCGTGTTTAGTACAAGCCCATTGTCGATTACCCTAAAAAACATAAAAAGACTGAATATTATAAAGGTAATGACCCCCAAGAATTATTAGTCATAGGGAATTCCTTGGGGTCACCATCTACAATAGATCCAAGATGTCTAATCGGTATCTGTCAGTTGCGTAATATGTGATAATCCTGTCATGACGAATCAAAAACGGTAGCAAATGGCTTGATATATGAATTGCAAAAAAACATCCGGGAGATGACGATGACAAGGAAATGGTATCAAGAAGAATGAAACGAGGAGGTTATTATAATTGATTATTATTATTACCTCATTAGATGTAACCTATTCACAAGGAACTCGCACACAGGAGCCACTGACGTGAAATTCTTGCTTTCAAAGAACGTTGGCTTGAACCTCCCACCACAGGCTCCACACTGCAGCAGTAACTGATCATGATGCAGAGTCGGTGGTTTATCATCGGCCTGGGGGAAGCGCATACCTGCGACATCTAAGTAGCATACCATGACACTAACCACCACACCAACGGACCAGTTTTGATTGACTGAATGAATGATTTAAAATGTAGGTGTTGATAATGCGGCTGTTAGGAGAAGACTGCGGGCGAGAGCGAAATACTGGTCAAAATTGATAAACGGGAAAGAAATGATAAACAGGAATTAACGAGGAGAAAAGATGATGACTGACGCAACCTTGGAAAGGTCTTCAGGTGAGTTGGGGTGACTGTACCTTCGCAAGTGAGGGTCCTTGACTTGAAAGTGACACCTCCGTAAAACGTCCGGTACTTCTTCTTGAGCTTTCACGAAGCTTCGGTGTCGGATCTTTCGTAGGTAGTGACCCCCCCTAGACCCCCCCCCCCCCCCCCCCCCTCACCCTTCCGGGGGGTTTTGGATGTCGTTATCTATGACTAATATGTCTAGGAGGTCATTATCCTTATGATATTGACAGTCTTTTGTTTATGTTTTTATTATGGTAATCCCCAACTGGCTTGTACTAAACACTCCCCTTTTTTTTTTGGGGGGGGGGCGGGGGGGGAGGGGGGGGATTCACTCTATAGGAAAGACCCTACACGTCTTTTACCCTTAAATTGCAAAGCTATTCCAAATGTTTACTTGCGCTTTTCATATTTTTAGTGAAGGCTTAGGTATCCTGAGAGAGGCTGGGGAACCGATTTTTTGTTTTTATGTTCGTTTATATGTGGATTGCTAACATGATAAGTTATAAAAAGTGAGGAATTATATGTTTCAGTCATAAAAGCCAGAAGTGCCTGTTACGTCAATATTGTCATATGAATCGCATATCCATCATGGTCAGCATCACATACAATCTCGTTGACGCACGCGCAGTACATGTTAGGTACCCTTAGTACATCTATCCTGCTGTGTGTGTGTGTGTGTGAGAGAGAGAGAGAGAGAATGAATGTGATGGTCGTGAAGGCAGCATGATGTCAACACTTTCGGAAATCAATTGTAACTGTGGAAGGGGCTTCTCTATACGCAAAAGCCCGTGTTGGTATAAGGCCAGCTTAATCTTCAACAAGAATACACAAATGGCCAGTAGGCAGAAGACGAAGACGAAGCAGAAGGCGATTAGATGAAGGGGAAGGTCCGTCTTGGAGAACCGGTCTCCTCCTCTCATCAAGGAGAGGGTCCTTGAGGGAATCCTCCTCCTCCTCCTCCTCCTCCTACGTACAGCTAAACGCCACCCGGCGCTTCTGCCACCGAACCCCATCATCATTTTGACATGAGAGAAGAGGGAGGGAAGCAGGGATACGAAGGAATGGGTAGTGAAAGGGAAAAATGGCTCTGCCCACCTGGTTTGTATGTTTGTACGTGTGTGAGCGGCACAGAGAGAGGGAGAGAGCTAAATGAGTAATATAGTAGATCTTGGAATGTTGGAACATTCAATTGTTTTCAGTTTAATTTTGAAATTGCCTTGCTTATTATGTGTAGGTATAGAGGAAGATGAACTCACACACACACACACACACATAGAGAGAGAGAGAGAGAGAGTTAGATAAATGACCAATAGTAGATCTTTGAACGTTGGAATATTCAGTTGTTTTTTGTTTTTGATTTTGAAATTTTGCTTTTAATGTTTATAAATAGACGTGTAAGTATAGATGAAGATAAGCACACACACACATACAGAGAGAGAGAGAGAGAGAGAGAGAGAGAGAGAGAGAGAGAGAGAAAAAAGCAATGTACCAAGTCGTTTCATGCGGGAAGAAATGAAAATGAAACGAAATTAATACTTTAGACAAACGTAAAGAGAAACAAATAAATATTTGAACAATCCCTTTACTTAAAAAAAAAAAAGGAAAGGAATTTTGTAACTGACCTAGGAATGGTCAATTAGTGACAGAGTGAATGTCAGTGAATAGGGAATCTTCCTTTACTGCCAGATGAATAGTGTCACTTGTTATTTGTAAAGTAGAAACATTCGGTAGTACCATTCCGTAAAAAAAAAAATACAACAAAGATCTTTGAAGATTAATTGAAAAAGGTCTCTTCAGTACAATGAGTTTCTTAGTGGTCAAGACCTTTCTTGTGAGAAACTGCTGTTTCTAAAGTTATAAAGAACGTAACGTTAGCTGTTGGGAACATCGTTTTTGTGCCTGTATTGTGTTCAGTGGATGGCAAGAGGTTGGTGCCATTTGAAAAATGAGAGTTCAAAGGCTGATAGTTTAAATTCATACACACACACTCACACACACACACACGCACACGCACACACATATATATATATATGTATATATATAATATATATATATATATATATATATATATATATATATATATATGAATAACTTGATCACGAAGTATATAAAATGTGATGCTATGTATAAATAAAGGTTTTTGCCACGAAGGAAAAAATGAAAAAGCGAGATAGCCGAGTACTTTCGGTCCTGTTCGGACCCTTTACTGGGTCCGAACAGGACCAAAACTGCTCGGCTATCTCGCTTTTTCATTTTTTCCTTCGTGGCAAAAAAACCTTTATATATATATATATATATATATATATATATATATATATATATATATATATATATATATATATATATATATATATATATATATATATATATATATATATATATATATATATATATACATTATATATATATCTATATTTATATATATATATATATATATATATATATATATATTATATATATATATATATATATATATATATAGTAATCATCGTCTTTAACGCCGTGTGACACATAAGACCTCTGTGAAATTCCGAACCTTATTTCTTATGCTTTTATCACCCAGGAATCTCCACTCCTCCGGCCTCTTGCTTTAGTTCCCATCCAAGTAGGTCTTCCAGCAATCACGTAATATTCTCTCAAGGGTTGCGCGAAGGCATGTCCAAGCCATCTACATCTCACTTTTTTATTTTTTTACTCTAATCCGCAGATAGAACTTACCTAATTTCCCTTATGGCATAATTTATATTATATAAATATTATATATGTGTATGTGTGTATAGATTTTAATATATTGGACAGTAGCTCCCCATCGCCCACTTCTAGAAGGTGCAGTTGGGGAAGTGGACACAGTAGTTGACTGTTTTGATTCCCATTTTGTAGGCCCAACGATTGCTGCCGGCCTATCGCCCACCATCGCACTGTGAATGGGTAGTAACGGGTACTAACATCTGCTAGAGTCAAGGAAACGTGCGAGGGACTAGCTGCCGAGCAGACGCCTTAGTGGCGTGGTTGGTATGGTGTTGGCGTCCCACCTAGGTGGTCGCGGGTTCGATTTTCGGCCATTCCATTGAGGAGTGAGAGATGTGTATTTCTGCTGATAGAAGTTCACACTCGACGTGGTTCGGAAGTCACTAAGTAAAGCCGTTGGTCCCGTTGCTGAATAACCACTGGTTCCATGCAGCGTTAAAACACCATACAAACAAACAAACAAAGGCTTGCTGGCACCTTCCGAAATATAAGATGTAGGACAAAGGACAAGCACTGGGACCTATGAGGTCATTCAATGCTGGAAGGAAAATTGAGAGTAGAAATGCTTGGAAGTTATAACAGGAGGAAAACCTCACAGTTGCACCAGGAATCAGTTGTTAAGAGAGGTTGGAAAGTCAGATGGAAGAAAGAGAATATGAAAGGAGGGACAGTAAAAGGAATGAAAGGGGTTGCAGCTAGGGGCCGAAGGCAAGTTGCAAAGAATATTAAGTAATGCCTACAGTGCACTGCATGAGGTGCACTGATGGCATTACACCCCTTACGGAAACAGTGATAGTAAAATCGAGTAGCATTCTATAAAAGATCAAGTGTTTACTCAACATGTAACAGTTCTTATATCAATACTTTATTTACTACCAGAACTTGAGGTACGGAAAGACCAGAGAGGACGCCCTATGAACAGATTTGATTTATGTAACTTCCGCTGCCATGCGGTGCACTGTAGGCATTACTTTAAGGTTCTTGACGGCGTGCCTTCGGCCCCTAGCTGCAACCCCTTTCGTTCCTTTTATTGTACCTCCTTTTATGTTCTTTTCCTTCCACCTTACTTTCTACCCGCTCCTAACAATTGATTCATAGTGAAACTCCTAGGTTTTACCTCCTGTTACACCTTTCAAACCTTTCATTGTCAATTTCCGTTTCAGCGATGAATGACCTCATAGGTCCCAGCGCTTGGCCTTTGGCATAGATTATCTATTCAATTCAATTTTACTCTCACTGCCTGGAGCCTTGGAAGATGGCGCATGTTTTATAACATTTGTCTATTAGTGTTCAGACATAACGTTGTCTCTTGAGTCAACAATCTGCAGCTCTCCTAGGGCTGGCCCGAAGGATTAGATATTTTTACGTGGCTAGGAACCAACTGGTCACCTAGCAAGGACCTACAGCTTATTGTGGGATCTGAACCACACTATATCGAGAAATGAATTTCTATCACCAGAAATAAATTCCTCTGATTCGGCGTTGGCCGAGCCGGGATTCGAACTTCGGACCACCAGATTAGCAGCCGAGCGCGAAAACCACCCGTCCAGCTAGGAACTTCACGAGTGAGAAAACTGAACACTGACATGTTGGTAGGCTCTGTCCACATGACTTGGATTCGAATCAGGCTCTCACAGCCACATGATCTTTGGTAAGAGATTCATTCTTGAGCTCGTTTTTTTTTATTTGTACGAGAATGTCGAAAGCTTTATATTCTTCAATTTCTTAGGAATGCGATCCGTGTGGACTTCCCCCAAGGTTTGAAAAATCCCCTTGTTATTATCTCGTGGACAAAGACTCCTTTTTTATGGTGTATCATAAAGACCATGGAAATATATTTCAGCGTTAGGTAAAGATACTAACTATCACAACTTGTAAATGCTTTTCATAAATCCGAAATAGGATTTTTTTTTATACAACCAAACGTTTATAGTCAAAAGGTAGTCGTTTAAAGAAGCCAGTTCACAGTGAAAGGCTCTTGAGTCCTGTCCTTTACCTTGTATAGTTCATTCAGTAGTGTTGTTAAAACAAGTTTCCTCAAATTGTGACTATAATTAGATGGTCAGTCCAAGAAGTGGATAATAATTACCGAAGTACTGCATGAGAGCTGGCCCTGAAAATCTGCCATTTTTAGTTGTCTGTAAAAGAAAATGATTTAGACGGCTTTGTCTGTCCGTCCGCACATTTTCTGTCCGCCCTCGAATCTTAAAAACTGCTGAGGCTAGAGGGCTGCAAATTTGTATGTTGATCATCCACCAGCCAATCATCAAACGTACCAAATTGCAGCCCTCTAGTTTTAGTAGTTTTGATTTTATTTAAGATTAAAGTTAGCCATTGATCGTGCGCCGCCGATGCATCTTCACCTGACCGCATCTGGAGAGCAACTGAGCGCTACCCCGGTCGTGGCTGAGAGTTTCATACCACAGCACATCGAGAGTTTCATACAGCATTACATTAGATCCTGAACAGAAAACTGTATTTTTTACTTTTTTATGCACTCCATCGTCTGGGACTCGCGTGTCCCAGATGAAGATAATTCCTTCCAGATTTTGTCTTGAATGTTTTTCGAACGCTTTTTTTCCTTTTGTCTGTTTATTTTTTTTTTTTTGGCGGGGGGATTGTTGTATTTAGGCAGGCGGTGTTAAGATGTAATGAACGGGACGTGCATTCCACAAGTACGATGAATTCGTTGTTCGCTAACTACAGCTGTATAATTACGGTGTCTCGAGACGAATGCCCGAAACGAATGGGATTGTTAATGTGCTGATGCCAAGTTCTTTGGGATTAACCAACGCTAAATTTGGGCACGTCTGTTTTTTTTTTTTTTTTTTTTTTTTTTTTTTTTTTTTTTTTTTATGAAAGTGCAAGTGATTACGAAATGCTAACGTTTATGGTGGTGCGTTTTACCTTGGGCTCTTGAGAAGTCATTTGCAACACACGGATACTATTTGCCAGCTTTATGATGTTTTTTTACGTTTAAATACTCATCCGCATAATTATGTTTTTCTCGGATTCGGCTGGTCTTCAGTTTGCTTGTTTGAAATTGCGTCATTTTGAGTTCAAACTATAATATGTAGAGGGATGAGGAAGTGTCATTCATTGTATCATCTTGAAAGTTTATTTGCTGACACATTTCACTACTATA
The DNA here is from genome assembly GCF_015104395.2 of Macrobrachium nipponense. NCBI lineage: Eukaryota > Metazoa > Arthropoda > Malacostraca > Decapoda > Palaemonidae > Macrobrachium > Macrobrachium nipponense. The sequence goes on along the minus strand of NC_061101.1, from coordinate 18,779,629 downwards.
GTGGATTCACATCAACGTGCATTTGATGTCTAGGCCAGTCCCTTACGACGCTCCTGATTGGCTGTTGATAAGCCAGTCACAGGGCTGGAAGCTCTCAGTCTCTCTCGAGAGTGTGCATGGGTAGGATCTAAGTTCCACCTCTCCTGAGGTCTACGTCTTTCGGGAGAGGTGGTACATAGATCCTACCCATGTGGACTCTCGAGAAAGACTGAGTTTCCAGCCCTGTGACTGGGTTGTCAACAGCCAATTAGGAGCGTCGTAAGAGACTGGCCTAGTCATCAAATGCACGGTTGATGTGAATCTACTATAGTAGACCGTAACGGTTCAACCTATACTCAGTTTGACAAATATAAAGTGTCTTGTATTAATTTTTTTTAAAGAGAGAACTTTGCAATGATACTGACTGTTAATAGATAATGACGAAAAGCAAGTATCATGATCTTGATATTCATTGAAACACTGAAACCACAAATTTAACTTACCCCGGGGCCAGAGTACGTTGCAAACAAAACGTAGAATTTTTTTATAATTTTTATTTTTATCTAAGTTGGTTGGTATTGCTTCCAGTCCCCTCTCGATGTTCATTAGTGGCCAGCGATTTTTACCTATGTTGATCATTTCGGTTAATATGACTTGATTTAATATAACAAACTAGTAGTAAATCCTCCGAAGTTTCTTCGGCGCAATTGAGTTTTCTGTACAGCGTATAATGTCATGAAACTTCCAGCCACGGCCGGGTGGTGGTGTGTGTTGTTGGCACCTACAGCGGTGCACAATCATGGCAAACTTTAACCTTAACTAAAATAAAAACTACTGAGGCTAGAGGGCTTAAATTTGGTGTTTCATGATTGGAGGTGGATGCTCAACATAGTCATTTGCAGCCCTCTAGCCTCAGTAGTTTTTCAGATCTGAGGGCGGACAGAAAACGGATAGACAAATGGCCATCTCAATAGTTTTCTTTTACAAAAACCTAAAAGTATTGTATCCTATAAAGTGTAGATATGATTGTTTGTTCTTTTCGAGATTTAAGTTTTTAGAATTCAAGTTTACTGTCGGCATCGAAATATATTCTTAATTATAATAAGTGCACCTTCTTTCACTCGAAATAATATGGTCATAAATTAGAAATTAAAAAGCTTTCGAATGTCCTAACATCTATAAAGTCATGACATTTTACGAGAAGAAGAAGAAGAAGAAGAAGAAGCGTTTTGTGTTGCATAGTCTCTCTCTCTCTCTCTCTCTCTCTCTCTCTCTCTCTCTCTCTCTGCCGAGGAAAAAGACATCTGGTATTAGAATTGTAGAAATTTTAAGAAGAAACTCGATTGTGTTTTTAGACACGTATGTATTTGCATGCAGACTATTAGAATACAGGTGAACAAAATGGCCATTCTCCTCTCTGGTTTCTTCTTCGTTTTCATTGTGGAATTATGTATATGTTTATATGTACATATATCATTACTTTACATATGCTTATATATATATATATATATATATATATATATATATATATATTATATATATATATATACACACATATATATATATATATATATGATTATACATATGTATAATGTTACATAAGTATACCGTATATTGATATTAATGTATGTTATGTATTTGTATGTATGTATGTATATTATATTAAAAATATTATATTTATTATATAAATAATATATATAATATATATATTATATATATTAGATAATAATTTTATATTATAAGTGTGTTATATGTATGATTATATATATAAATATAATATTATAAATATATAGATATGAGAAAAAAATATTCCATAGCTCCTCTCCATTCCTTCACATTAATGAGGAGCTTCTCATTATGGAAACTGTGTGGGTCGCCCATACATCTTTCTGGTCACGCTACAAATGAAGTATCTTCCGTTTCATTCCCTCTTGCCGAATTATGACTACCTTCGACGCATGGTGCAAATGAACTTAAGGTTAAGGTACTCGGCATCCAGCATGTTGCATACTGCTCTTTTCTCATATTGTCATGACTACGTTGATTCCCCGTTTGACTTCTGCTGTTAATCTCTCTCTCTCTCTCTCTCTCTCTCTCTCTCTCTCTCTCTCTGTGTTAGCTTAGTTAACATGACGAGCAGTTAGCAGTTGGTACTAAACAAATTTATCGAGTGATAAAGCTCTCTCCCATCTAAGGAAGGGGAGACGTTATTCTGGATACAAGTTAGACTTTCCCCTATATGAAGGTAGTGCCGTCAGTGTATCTCATGCTGTGCACTGTAAGCATTACATAAGGGCCTTTGCAGCGCCCCTTCGGGCCTTAGCTGCAACCCCTTTCATTCCTTTTACTGTACCTCCAGTCATATTCTTCCATCTTTCCACCCTCTCCTAATAATGTTTGATAGTGCGACCGCAAGATTTCCCTTCCGTTACACCTTTAAAATCTCAAAGGTCCCAAGGCTTGGATTCGAGCCGATTCCATTGCGCAACCGATTGTCAGGAGCCAGACAGCGAGAGCAGCAGACGGACGATACTACATAGTAGACATCAAGAGCAAAATGATAATTGGACATGAATTTTCAGGGCGGTGGGTCTCGTGAAGCCTATTTAAGAACTGGGTTAATGGGTTTATAATGAACCCGGCCGTCTCAAGCCTATGCGTATTAGTTTTTCTTTTGAGTTTTGAAATACACGAAGCTCGCGTAACCTCACATCTTTCTCTCTCTCTCTCCTTTTTTTTCGGTAACCCATCCGCTTCTCGCCCACCTGCTCCCCTCCCCCACCCTCTTCTTCAGGTGTCAGCTGTATAGACTCATTATTTAATTTTTTTCTCATTGGAAAAGCCATTTTGTGGCCACACCCGTTTGCTCTTTTACTTTGTTGCTTCAGCTGTTGGTGGTGGTTTTCCTCCGGTACAGTTGCCGTACTTTGAATTCGGACTCCCGTTAATAAGGAAAACGTCTAAGAATTTAAAGATGGCCTCTCTGGAAACCTGAAAGGTGTCTGAGTGGATTATTTATGCTTGTAAGCCGCATCAGAGGTTCCTCGTTGGTCCCACCGTTTTACGATCATATTTTACTTTATTTTTTTTTCTAAGAGGGAGATTCTTATTTTTCAGAAGGTATCATCCCCGCAGGGGGCTAGTGCCGTCAGTGCACCTCATGCGGCGCAATGTAGGCATTACTTGAGGATCTTTGCAGCGTCCCTTCGACCCCTAGATGGAACTACTTTCATTCCATGTTATGCACCTCCTTTCATATTCTCTTTCTTCCATCTTACTCTTCACCCTCTCCTAACAATTGATTCATAGTGCAACTATGAGGTTTTCCTCCTGTTACACCTTTCAGACTCTTTCACTGTCAATTTCCGTTACAGCGCTGAATGGCCTTAGTTGCCCCAGTTCTTGGCATTATGCCCAAAACCTATAAATCAAATCATATCACACTATGTCACTATCTGATTGATTATGTAGAAGTGAAGCTGTGAGAGAGGCCTGGTTACCATATACTTCTAGTTTCTGGTTCCACGAGGCGCAAGATTTTTTTCTTTTATATATAGAACGTGATGCAAGTGATACATTTCTAGTGCGTCACTGAGTACTTTCAGACACATACTAGCTACTTATGATTTTTTGTCACACCAGTATTAAGCCACAAGTATCATTTAGTATCGCATTCACTATACATTGGGAATAACTTTTACCAAGGGTATTATGGGGTTTTTTTTTTTTTTAAAATTATAAATTATTAATTATTATTAGAATATTTATTATTATTATTATTATTATTATTATTATTATTTTATTAGTTTTATTATTATTGATTATTAATTATTATTAATTATTATTATAAAATTATTATTATTATTTATTATTATTATTATTATTATTATTATTATTATTTATTATTAGTTATTATTATTTATTATCCAATGTACCTCTGTATATTTCTGGTCTTCGTCTACTTTTATTAGTCCTTCTTCCCATGCACTCTTTAGCCACCCGTCTTCACTGGTTTTCAGATATTGCCCCAGTGCATATATTATTATTATTATTATTATTATTATTATTATTATTATTATTATTATTATTATTATTATTATTATTATTAATATTATTATTATTCAGAAGTTAAAATTCAAGCCTCCAAAGAATATGGTGTTCATTAGGAAGCAGTAAGACTGAGGTGAAGGGAACTACAGAAATGGCCAGGACAAGAGTATCAGGGTAGTAATGTATTGCATCTTCGCTTTAGCGAGTTCGATGTTAGATGATACGTGAGGTTTAATATGTGTGAATATGAAAAAGTATCGAGTATATAATTGACAGGAATGGAGGAAAGCCGTTCTAAGACTAGGGCATGTTGATACCAAGGTTTCCTAAAGGCAGGAATCATGTGAGGTGACCTTGAAAGGGTAGATTTAGGAGCCTGTGCATTGGCGTGTTATCTCATTGTACGTACTGGTAATTTCCGTCTGAGGATGGCCTTGGGTTACTGGCAGGAATAACTGTCAGTTTAAGAATAGAGTAATAGAGCAGAAGAGTTGAAGTACTAGAAAATGTTGAAGCATTGACACAGAGGATGGGATATATAGATATAGCTATGTATGTATGTATGTATGATATATATATATATATATATATATTATATATATATATATGTATGTAGTATGTATGTATGTTGTACCTACATCTGCTATGTGTGGCAGACATCTTAGGATTTCAAGGAGTTCTTGGGTAGCTTACATCTTAACAATGCTGAAAGTCATATGCAAATATGTACCCAAGAATTTCTTGTTTAAACGGACCATTATAATTACGGTAATTTACCAATTTGTTGTTGCAAGATATATTATACATGGTCCAGTAAAGAAAGCCAGAGAACATGTTCCAATAGCTGATGTAAAGAAGTTACCCCTGTTTTTGGTTCGTATTTCTCCCTCGGAAGTTTATATGGTAGCCAGTAGATCAATTTGATTTCTCTTGTGATTTGCCGTTTATTCAACTCCTTGGCGGTGTTTCGTCTCGTGTATGAGTGCAGGTTCCAAGATCGTACAGTACATTCGTATTCATTCACGCATTTTATTAATATATCATATATATATATATATATATATATATAAAATATGTATATTTATAAATAATTATCTATTTATACATATGTATATATACACACATACTATATACTATATATAAAATATCTAAATAAATGAATATATATGTATTTATACACGCACACATGTATCTATATATACATACACACACATATATATATGTATGTATGCATGTTTATATATATATATATATATATATATATATATATATCAGCAAAAGCCACAGGGAAAATTTTTTTTTTTTTTTTTTTTAAAAATGAAAAGACAGAGTGCCAAGTACTTTCGTGTATTTACCACATCTTCGGGGCACAAAGTAATACAAAACGTAAAAACTATTGAGCAAGAAAGCTCTCACAAAAGCAAAGTGGAAAAAGAATTATATATGTATGTACAATAAGGCCATTACAAACAGAAACAGCATTCGTCCAGATTACCCAACCGCTTAACACCCCAACAAGTCAAAAGAAAAAAAATGTAATTGCCCAATGACCCAATTACTTACAGAAGAGAAAAACACTGACTATGCCAACCAGTTTTTTTATAAAACAACTGAACTCACAATTATGAATAGTAACAATAATAACGGCACTAACAACATACTTAAAACACCAATAAACAAAGATAACTGATTGAACAATATTGTCAATATGAAATACATAAAAAATAAATAAATAAATAAATAAATAAATAAATAAATAAAAAAAAATTTTTTTTGACTAGTACAAAAACTTTAAGGATAATGTTAAAACTCACAAGAAATACATAAGAAGGAACTTGACAAATATACTAAATTAAAGAATATGTTTAAAACTCTTCACTATTTTATCTATGATAAGACTGTCTAATTTGTACATACCAGGGCTCAAATTTAAAAGTTTTCCAGAATAAGTCTTTATAAAAGCAGATTCAATTATATTCCTACTAATATAATCATTACAAAATAAAATCTCTTTTGCCTCTGTCCAATCAATCGCATGGTTAACATTACTAAGGTGAATAAAAAGGGCACTAGAAGTCTGTCCTGTTCTAACTGAATATTTATGTTGATTTAATCTTGTAGACAAATCTTTCCCAGTTTGGCCGATATATTTCTTATCACACCCCTGACAAGGAATTGTATAAAGGCAGCAGGTAGATGAAAATGGGGAGTTCTTTATCAGTATATTACAGACCGTATTTGAGCTTTTGAAAACTAATTTTACATTAAAAAATCGAAGTACCTTAGGCAAATCATAAAATTCTTGTGGTATGGTAAAACTAACATATTATGGCATGAAAAAGGTTCTCTAACCCTATTTGAATAAAAAGTACCCTTGGCCATTTTTAATGCCTTGTCTATAAAAAACATCGGATATTGAAGTTTTACACCTATGTCACATATTTTTCCTATCTCTTCATCTAAAAACTCAGAACTGCATATTCTTAAGGCCCTCAAAAACATCGAAGAAAAATAGATAATTTTACTTTACTATGATGCTCAGAGTAATAATGAACATACGAACATATATTAGTGGGCTTGCGATATACATTGAATTTAAAACTACGGATTTGTCTGTAAACTTGCACATCTAAAAATGGTAACATTGACTCTCTTTCTTCCTCCACTGTAAATTTAATTGAGGGAACCAGATCATTCAGTTTATCTAAAAATTCTCCAATGTTTTGCATTTACAGGCCATACACAAAAAATATCATCCATCATAACGATACCATACAGTACCAATCGGTAAAATACTAGGTAACAGTCCTGACCGCTCAAAAAACAAAACTCCATGTAGAAGATTACTAAGCACCGGAGAAAGTGAATTTCCCCACTTCTGGCATACCAAATTTTTGTAAAAAATATTTTCCATTAAATGTAAATTTACAATCCTTAATGCAAAGCCTAATTAAGTCAACTATTACATTCAATGAAGGTAACGGCAAGTTATATTTAGGCAATTCAAATAGGGTTAGAGAACCTTTTTCATGCCATAATATGTTAGTTTTACCATACCACAAGAATTTTTATGATTTGCCTAAGGTACTTCGATTTTTTAATGTAAAATTAGTTTTCAAAAGCTCAAATACGGTTTGTAATATACTGATAAAGAACTCCCCATTTTCATCTACCTGCTGCCTTTATACGATTCCTTGTCAGGGGTGTGATAAGAAATATATCGGCCAAACTGGGAAAGATTTGTCTACAAGATTAAATCAACATAAATATTCAGTTAGAACAGGAGAGACTTCTAGTGCCCTTTTTATTCACCTTAGTAATGTTAACCATGCGATTGATTGGACAGAGGCAAAAGAGATTTTATTTTGTAACGATTATATTAGTAGGAATATAATTGAATCTGCTTTTATAAAGACTTATTCTGGAAAACTTTTAAATTTGAGCCCTGGTATGTACAAATTAGACAGTCTTATCATAGATAAAATATGTGAAGAGTTTTAACATTATTCTTTAATTTAGTGTATTGTCAAGTTCCTTCTTATGTATTTCTTGTGAGTTTTAACATTATCCTTAAAGTTTTTGTACTAGTCAAAAAAAATTTTTTTTTTTTTTTTTTTTTTTTTTTGTTTATTTATTTATTTATTTATTTATTTATTTATTTATTTTTTAGTATTTCATATTGACAATATTGTTCAATCAGTTTGATCTTTGTTTATTGGTGTTTTTAAGTATGTTGTTAGTGCCGTTATTATTGTTACTATTCATAATTGTGAGTTCAGTTGTTTTATAAAAAACTGGTTGGCATAGTCAGTGTTTTTCTCTTCTGTAAGTAATTGGGTCATTTGGGCAATTACATTTTTTTTCTTTTGACTTGTTGGGGTTGGGGTTGAAGCGGTTGGGTAATCTGGACGAATGCTGTTTCTGTTTGTAATGGCCTTATTGTACATACATATATAATTCTTTTTCCACTTTGCTTTTGTGAGAGCTTTCTTGCTCAATAGTTATTACGTTTTGTATTACTTTGTGCCCCGAAGATGTGGTAAATACACGAAAGTACTTGGCACTCTGTCTTTTCTTTTTAAAAAAAATTTTCCCTGTGGCTTGTGCTGGTAAACAAAATCACGTGCTTACTTTTGTGATTTTATAGTATATATATATATATATATATATATATATATATATATATATATATATATATAATATAATATATATACATATAAGTGTATATTACACACACACACACACACACACACACATTATATATATATATATATATATATATATATATATATATATATAACTTATAAAACTTATTTGAGTTTAATTCCATTTCCAGTTTTCTTTCCTCAACAGATCATGTTCAAGGGTAATGATTGAAACTATAAGTTTGGTGCAGATGGACCTCCTACATTTTTATTAGTTTCTTAACCGTCTTTTTGAATACGCTCCCATATCCGGCAACATAATCATTGTCATTTACAACCTGTCACTCGTATTGAAACTGCATTATATAGATTATAAAATAGAATCTTTGTAGCAAAAAAATTGATCTGTATATGCTTCTTAAAAGCAGATATACTTCTTTAACGGTATATCACATTGAGTACATATTCTTCTTTGCATATACAGTCTTGTTTTTCATTTTTCTTCCCGTTTTGATGCATACGGCTCTCTTTTTTGTGGGGGGGGGGGGGGGGTGGGGGGGGGCAGTTGTGGTTCCACCTCTAGATTGGTTAAACATTCTTAGCTATACTCTTCAGGTAATTTTCCGAAAGGTTCAGCCTTTGGTACATAGATTCTTTCCACCATTATTTTTTGAGCCTCATCTTATGACCTGGGTCGTGAAATTCTAATAAACTTCTGCTGTTCCTTTGTGTATGCGTGTTGTATGTATGCATGAATTATTTGTGTAATTTATCAAACAAAGATTTTCTTTCCTTAAAAAATAAATGTATCAGCGAATAATGAGATATCTGTCACTGTATTTATTCATACTTTAGCCAATGGGTCAGTGACGAAATCTTTCCACACGAGCTTATCTGGGCTTTTAAGGCGTCCGAGTATTATTGTTAAAATCTTGCCAGAACGAGAATAACTGCTTATCCTAATTACAGGACCAGGTAGGCATTTCCCTTTCTGTGATGTTGAATGGCATCGGACATAGAATTTAGGCCAACTGCCAAGCACTAGGACCAATGAAGTCATTCAGCGCTGAAACGGGAATTGACAGTGAAAGGTCTGAAAGATGTAACTGGAGGAAAACCTCACAGTTCCACTAGGAATCAGTTGTTAGGAGAGGGTGGAGCGTCAGACGGAAGCGAATATGAAAGGAGGTATAGTAAAAGGCACGCTGCAAAGAATCTTAGGTAATTCATGAAGTGCACTGAAGGCACTGCCCCTCTACGGGGTTTTCTGCGTTGTTGAGAGCCATCGTAACTGGGTATGTCTAGGCTTTGATGATACCGCTGCATTGGTTGCCATGACGCCAGGTTGCTGGTATGTGAAGGGAATAGCATTAATCACAGTCTCCTTATTTAACTTTTAGTGAAGAGGTGAAAAATATCGTAACTGGGCGGTATGACAGCAAACAGGGGCAAGGGTCAAAGTGAATGGGTGTCTTCATGACCATTTAAACTTAGAAGAAAGGTCTGATATCCCCCTCGGTCTGTAGTTTGGAGGAGTTTTATTTGAGAATGTAATAGTTTGCTTAGAAATGACGGCATTGCAAAATTTTGGAAGATAAAAGAATGATAGAACTATAATAGAACTATATATCAAAAGAATACTTGGCATAACTGAAATGTGGAGGAATTCAGTCGTACAATATAATGTTGAATTACGTTAAAGCAGTCTTGACCGTAAAGAGAATATGCCAATAAATTAATTTAGACTTTTCTGACAGTTATTTCACGAAGAGTTATAAGTTTATATGAGAAACTTAAGGCATGTGCTTAGCTCAATAGATAAGGTTTTAGAAGCAAAATAAATAAAGAACGTAGTTCTGGGTTTAATGATTGTTAAGTAAGGGTCAGTTTTTTTCTGAAGAGCAGCAGTAGTGGTGTATCTATTTAACTCACTTTTAAAGAATGTATCATAAAACCAAGTCTTGAACTAAGTATAACACCAACTTGTGACTCCAAGGAAACTTCCTCAGTGAGAGAAACCTGTTAAATAAGTATACAAAGTGAAAATGTGCCTTACAAAGTGAAAATGTGCCTTACAAATTAATGGTTGCACAAGCAGCTCAGGCAATGAATACTGTTCACAGGGCTCACTGCAATGGAAACCTTGCCGACCAATTGATCGGAGAGAGCAAAATTAGTTTCAAAACATACTCCACGAAGCCCTTTAGGTAATATTATGCGATGGCCGTGGATGTGTGCGTGTGTGGTGTTTGTGGTAAGGGAAGTTTTTGCATATTTTTGTTTGAGGATATGACTGGTATCATTCATTTGTTCTGCATAACTTCTGCCGAAGTTTCCTTTATATCTGTTACACATGTTAATTTGAGCAAAGCCCTAGGCATCCACATATATTCTTTACAAACTAAGTAAGGAAAGTTGACGTGACATTACCTGTAATATAATAGTCCTTTGAGTCTCTGTGCTAAGAAAAATAACAAAATCTGTTAGTAGAGGGAATGATTATATTGTTCTGAATCAAATCGTGTTTTTTATAGTCGTCATGCTATCAAAGCAAATCAAAGGCATTACAAACCACCGCTGAAATTGAATAGCAGCAGCGATGCCGTCATGTCCACAATCAGTAGCGGCCATGTTCCGTGGGTGGCAAGTCTTTTCATAAATAATACAGCACCCGAGTCCTCGGGGGTCAATGGCTCCCAGGCTATCGCGTAAAAAGCTGAAGGTCCTTGTCCGGTAATGACTTTTATCAGTGTTTCCTAAGGAGTTACTCGGTGTAATGATTGAGATTATCGTTGGAGACGTCTGATGTGCGCTTTTGGCGGAGTGACCTCTGCGCAATTCCTAAAATGATCGGTTGAGCATTGTACTCGATTGTACCTCTTGCTCAAATTGCCTTTGTAATCGTTAATGTCAAGTTCAGCTTTTGCAACACGTGTTCTCGTACATTGCTTACGTCATTGGAGTTTTTGTTGGTTGTGATTTCTGCTTGACGTTAGCAAATCTGCCATAGATCGAAATCATACGGAAGGTCATTCTGAATGCAAAACGTGACCACTGTTGAAATATTTGATCAATGTTTTTCTGGTGGCTTAATTTTTATTTTTTTGTAATTATCACCCTCTCTCTTCACAGTTGTTTTAGTACCTTTTTTTTTCTCTCCGGTAAATCTTCTTTGCTGCTTAAATCATCTGTACGCTTTGATATTAAAATATGAAGAGGGTTTGATAGGCATTCCTGTTGCCGGTAGTCTTTCTAAGAACTCCACTTTTAATATGTCACATCCTGAACGGGCGATTCTTTCTCTTGGAAGAATTTGCGACGTACCAGATTTGGCTCTGTTTCATTTTTCACCTTCATCAATAGCTAAAAATACTTGCTTTATAAACACAGGACTGCATTGATTTCAAGTAATGTCTCTCTATTTGAATATTTTAGTACCTGTTTGTTCATCGGCCTCTCTCTCCCAGAATTCACTTCCTTCCAATACAACTTCCATTTTTCCTTAGTTTACTTGGGATGGTTTCTATTTTACTGTTGAATTCGACCGGTCTCTTGTTTTCTGTGACGTCACTTCTTTCCTACTCCTGTACTTCTGTCAGTCTCCTTTTTCCATCACTAGAAATCTTTATTCATTATCCTGACTTTTGACTTTGCTCTTCTTTCCTTTTCATGAGCAAACTCTTGAATCCTTACTGAATTGTTGACCCCATAAACTCCTTCCATTTGTGTATCTTTTACAGTTTTTTTTTTATAAATGTTACTGTTTGCCAAGCTTTTTATTCTCTGATCAGTCACTTGTCTCAATTGAATTGCATAGCCAAGTAGTCTTACAAACTCCTCTCACTTTCTGCAAATTCATAGATTAATATGTCTCGTATGAAACAACTGATGCCAGTAATTGAGTCCCATTACAAAGTGCGCGAATTTTCGTCTAGAGACACTGCACTCTCATTCTCTCCAGGCATTTCTTACCTTCCAACTTTGCCATCTGTTTTGTGACCTGGGTTTGTATTTAGATCCCCAAGCGCAGTCGAGCGCCTCCGTGGCGTGATCGGTATGGTCTTGGTCTGCCACCTCGGTGGCCGCGAGTTCGATCCTCGGGCATTCCATTAAGGGGTTAGAGATGTGTATTTCTGGTGATAGAAGTTCACTCTCGACGTGGTTCGGAAGTCATGTAAAGCCGTTGGTCCTGTTGCTGAATAACCACTGGTTCCATGCAACGTAAAAACACCACATAAGCAAACAAACCCCAAGCGCATTCATCCAATTCTTTTCAATACTCAGCCAAGAACAGGTTGAATCTTTCAAAATTATTTTAACTCTCCATGAACCCTAAACACTTTCTATCACATCTCTATCGTCTGCCTTATTCATCTTCACTGATAAAAGCTAGAATGAACCCATTTTCAGTCGTTCCCCCTCAGATCTTAAAACCTACTGAGGCTAGAGGGCTGCAGATTGGCGTGTTGATCATCCACCCTCCAGTCATCAAACCTACCAAATAGCAGCCCTCTAGTCTCGGTAGTTTTTATTTTATTTTAGGTTAAAGTAAGTCGTGATGGTACTTCTGGCAGCGCTATAGGTACCAATAACATAGGCCACCACTGGATCGTGGCTTGGTTTCATGGGGCGCGGCTAAGAGTTTTGTGGGCCGTGGCTGAGGCCACCACCGGACAGAAAACTCGATTGCGCCGAAGAAACTTGGGTGCATATTTTACTTGTAATTTTCTCCTACGTTCGCAGAGTTTCTCAACTGGACTAGACCAAGTTAGATCAGTTTTTATACCTTTCTGATCACTGCCCTTGGATCTATGTTTTACCAAGTGCCAAATGTGACAAATACGCCGAAAGCCAGAACGATAGCCAGTGATTACCAACCTTTATACCTTCAAGGAACCCCCGAAACAATTTTTCACATCCTAGGGAACCTTTATCTACAGGCTCTCTCTCTCTCTCTCTCTCTCTCTCTCTCTCTCTCTCTATAAATTACTTTATATAAATCATATAATATCTACCCCTGCTATTCGAGCTGTGTAAATTCAGATTAGCGTCATTTGCAATACCTCTTTATTTCAAGACTTCTTGCGGAACCCTTAATGATGGCATAAGGAACCTCAGGGCTCCCTGGGTTCCGCGGAACCCTGATTGGGAATCACTTGTCTATGCTTATCACTATGAATAGCCATTGAACGAAAATTCATCGCGTTACGTCCTTAGAGTTGTATGTACGTTCTCTCTTCATATTGTATACTTGGAAGTCTGCTTCATAATGACAGCTGATGATCACTAGAATCATGTACCAACAGAAACCACCAATAATAATGAAAATGGGTCGGTAAATGCCATCTATCAAGGTGAATGACCATGAAGTCAAAATGTATGTGGTCATACGGCATTGCGTCACAGAAACTAACATCTTGATAATAGGAAAATAACTTACACTGATATTCCTGGTTATTTTCTCGTTATTAGATATACTTTCCCTTGACCAGCTCAACTTTTTCTTAACTATATTACATATTTTTGGGATTTAAAGAATTTGCAATTTATAACTTACTCGTCTGAAAATTTAATAAAATAAGATATGATTTAATATATAGTGGAATAGAGACCAAGGTAACTACCATGACTTATGCACTTAGGAGAAATTTTAATTTACCGGTACATTCATTTTTGGATCTTGATAAGTGGCTGAGTTTGATTATCTTACTGTTAACTTATAAAGCCAGGCCGCATTTTTGTAAATGACTTGCAGTTCTTTATATCCTTGTGTTAATCTTGCGTAAGCTTTACCGAAAAAGTGAATTATATTCAATCTTAAACTCATGAAAATTTTTCAGCAAATACTGCTTATGACTTGATTATTTTTCTTAGTAGTGCTAGCCTTTGTATAAAATTTACTGTTGTGAAAAGACCTGCGGGGTTTAGCTACGAATGCCCTAAGATTATTGCGTGCTTTTAAGCTGGTGTTTTAATGAAAGATGTATTTTAATCTCTTTTTATCTTGTTTAGTTCGTTAAACATGTTTCTGCGGTATAAAGGGCAGTTTCTTAAATTTTTTCCTAATTTTTAAGAATCCAGTTTGTCTCTCCACGCTTTAATGCAATGTAATTTTAAGTAATATAGGCTCTATGCACAAGGTAGGAAGGTCAAGTGTTAATATTTTCATTTAAATATCCAAGGGAATCTTGCTGATGGTGTTAGGTTATTCCTCATGCCTTGTCGTGAAAGTTATTTAGTTCATAAACGTTTCATAATTTTTCATGCATTTTTAATTTAAGTATAACACTAAATTTTAGTATTGATAGCCCATAGAAACTTTATACTGCATGATGAAAGTTGCTGTCTTACATATGCGTGTGCTGTGAACCTACCATAATCTTAGGAGTTGCATGACTTTACCCATGTTGGTATATTATGATAGGTATCTCTTCCACTTTGCTGGGTAGCCCTAAACATAATAAAGAAACAGTGAATGCTTGTTTCTCACTAATGAAATACGATGCTACACTCCAGCGCCGCCCATGGGTACCAGCAGAGGAATTAAAATTCTTCGACATTCAAGTTATTTACAGATTAAGATGCTTAGAAGAGAATGTAAAAAAAAAAAAAAAAAAAAAAAAAAAAACAAAAGAAAAAAAAAAAAAAAAAAAAAAAAAAAAAAATGCGCTTTGCAGAGGCACTAGTCAGATATAGAATCTTTTGTTTTTAGGTTTAATTGCACATTGCACAACCTCTTGTACATTTGAATTTTTGTAAACAACTAAGCTGAAGTGTGTGTACGTAGCTGTGACAAGTAATTCTTGTGAAACGCTAATGGACTAGAGAACAGTTAGTTGCCAGCTGTTTTGCACTTCAGTGCTGCAGTTGGGAGGTTCTATGATCTGTCGGTAACGCTGGAATCTGGAAAGCTTTGGAGGACTGCTATCTCTATATAAGACAGCTAAGATTTTGCTGCCTTAAATAGGGATTATTGTCCTCCAAAGCTTTCCAGATTCCAGTGTTACCGACAGATCATAGAACCTTCCAGTTGCAGCACTAAAGTGCAAAACAGCTGGCAACTAAATCGGTTCTCTGGTCCATCAACGTTTCACAAGAATTACTTGTCACAGCTACGTACACACACTTCAGCGTTTGTTTACACAAGCAGATGCACAAGAGATTGTGGACTTAAACCTAAAAACAAAAGATTCTATATGTGACTAGTGCCACTTTGCAAAGCAAATGAAGACCTTTTGAGACATGCTGCTGTCGGGGATTGTTGCCGCGAAGTCAGGTTAGGTTACCAAAGGAAAAATCCTGCAATGGGTAGATAAGACGTCGAAAGACTTACTATATTCCAACCTTCCTCACATTCCCTTAATCATCAGTCATATACTTTAAGAGGTGAGGTTTTGTTAATAAGCTACTATCTGGATTCCTAGATGTTATTCATATAAATATTATCTAGCTCTAAAAGCTTATTTGATTTGATGGTTTCACTTGCTAATCGAAACATACTGAATTTCCTTTGTTACACTTAACAGTTTAGAGATTTTCCTAAAAGACTTTGTTCTTATTATTTTGTTTAGATGTTTGCACAGATATTACATAAAATTCAGTTACAGTTGCCGTTCAGTTTCAGATTAAATATGATTCTCTGTTTGTATAATTAATTTACTTCGGAGCAGTTCTCATGAAAATATAATTACTGTTTATTTTATTTTTTGTTTTTAGCATGACAGATACGTACATGGGAACACACACACACACACACACTCGAACGCTCAGAGGACGCAGTTGAAATGGCTTCTCCATTTATGGACTTGTGTTATAAATAGTTAATGTAGAACACCTTTACAGAAAGGTAAAAGCAGACTGCCTGCAGACCAGCAGTAGTTTTTTTGTGAGTGTGTGGAGATATGTAATTTGCGTAGTCCTATTTGCTTGGCCTTGCAACATTCATCACAGGCTTACCAGACTGGTTCTTCGCTTCATATTAAAAAAATGTAGAATGCATCTTCATCTAGATTCTTCCAACTACCTTCTTATAGACAATTTAGTCTTGACCTTCTTGCGTGACTCCAGTTGATGATTACCTCTCTCTCTCTCTCTCTCTCTCTCTCTCTCTCTCTCTCTCTCTCTCTCTCTCTCTCTCTCTCTCTCGCCGACCCTCATTCACTCTCACTCTCACCTCGTTGACCCAACTTGACCACCTTACGGGCAAAATGAAGCAACGGCATTGTTGATGACGACTAGCTTGTATGTACTGTTCTGCTTCACTCAGGGGCCATTGGATTAAAATTGACATGTCCAACAGATGGTGGAAGTAGAATAGTGATGATGGAATGAATGATGGAAAGTATGACATTTAAGACAGGTTTGAACAGTATTGGAAGAAGGAGTAAAATAGAAACCACGATGAATGCCGAGGAAGAGGGGGAAGGTTGAGAATAAAGGATGTATGTAGCAGAAGCTAGGGAAAGCGCAGTAGCATGAATTTGTATGATCAACAGCTGCCGTCCTCGGTCAGGTATGAAGAGAAGTTGAGAATGTCCTCGTGAAAATATTAATCCTTCCTTTTTAACCCACTTTGCCTTCCTGTTCTGAGGAATGCAAGTGGAATTCATTTCTGTATTGAGTCCACAAATGATTATAAGAATTCATCGCACGAAACTAAACAAAATCATGATTGTAATTTCCTTGGCTTTATGCGTCGTCGGCTCATATTGTGAACTCGAACGATACGGGAACATATTCAAAATCTCCTTAATCGATTATCTAGATAAATCCTAAACACTTCTCATCTGTTCTATATCTCGTAGCCACCATACGGCGTGACCTGTGTGCTAATAGTTAACCAGAGGTTTTAGGGCATTGCTTGAGTACCAAGAAGCTTGTTTTAGCCATAGATATATATAAATATAAAGAGGAAATCAAAATGCTGTACTGTTATGATATTAAGATACCATCGAAAAATTAGTTCGGCATATTCGGTTTAAGTTCTTAATATGCTTCACACTGTAAGCAGTGAATTGAAGGAGAACCTCTGTGTATTGAAATTTACAACGCCACATTGAGCTATTGAACCATACTTTACGCTCGGTAATCTCCGAAAGATTCAATGTAAAAATGCATCCTATCACCTAGGGGGATAGTGCCGTCAGTAGACTTCATGCGGTGCCCTGTAGGCATTACTTAAGGTTCTTTTCAGCGTGCCTTCGGCCCCTAGCTGCAACCACTTTCGTTCCTTTTACTGTACCTCCTTTCATATTCTCTTTCTTCATCTTACTTTCCACCCTCTCCTAACACTTAATTCATAATGCAAATGCGAGGTTTTCCTCCTGTTACACCTTTCAAACCTATTATACTGTCAATTTCCATTTCAGCGCTGAATGACCTCAAAGGTCCCATTGATTGGCCTTTGGCCTAAAATTTAGATTCAACTCAACCTATCATCGAAATAAATCACTGCTAAAAGGTCTGAATCAATTTGATATCATTCGTGTGTGTGTGTGTGTGTTAATGAATTTTTTTTTATCCAGAAAATTGCCTGGGGAACTTTGATGTCATTCGGTGTGTGTGTGTGTGTGTGTGTGTGTTTATGCCCAGAAAATTGCCTGGGGAACGGATTGTAAGTAGAATGTGAGTGACGCTTTTGACATGCCGAACAAAATGCGACAAACCTTGATCTGGGCGCCGGCATTTTTTCCTCCGGGTTTGCAAATGACTCCAGTCATTCGTTGCATCATTTGGATTCTATTGACTCCATTTAATTTGCTCTAAATAACAGGCAAGGGACGGTCGAAGGTCGGACTACTAGTTATTCCTGCTGTCAGGTAGAATACGTTTCAGTAACAAGGTTTATGACCGCGTCTTTTTACAGGACTTTTTGTTTGAGGTTTTCAGCAGTCTGTCATATCATGCACAGATTACCCATGTCTGGTCAGTATTATACTGGTTGACTATATATATATATATATATATATATATATATATCTATATATATATATTATTATATATATATATATATATATCTGTGTGTGTGTGTGTGTGTGTGTGTGTGTGTACTTATGAATTGAGCTCACATAAGCTTTTGAACTGTATACTGTTGACACATGTCAGCATCTCGTTCTTTCTTGGTAAAAACGTAATAATTATTGTTAGCAAGGTACGAGGTATTATTGTGTAATTATTTTACTTTAAATGAAATTAAAGATCTGGGCTTTATTATCTTCAAACCCTGAAAATGTATTAAGACTTAACTAGACCAAAGGCACATTATTTAATCAAATTATAAACACAAGCCATGAAGGTTGATTTGACTCAAGCTCTCATAACCAATATATGAAATGAACACGAATTGTACTATGTGTAGTAAAGGGTTTTATGCGCCCCTTGGTCAGAGGAAATGCCTTGGTAATGATAACATAGCTAGCCGCCATGCGTGGTGTGATTCACTAATGATCGGAGGCAGGAGGTTTGCAGCCTCATATGTTTCACTTATTACAGATAATGACGAAAAATAAAGGACTATATCTTGGAGCTAGCAATGTACGTTGATTTGGTGCAGAAGAGAGAAAATGCACGATAGGTGATTTGTTTAAGGAAGAAAAAACTAGATGTTTTAGCAGTAACTGAACCCAAAGTAAAAGGGCAGCGTGTGCAGAAATGGTAAGAACGCAGTATAATGCCAGGGACCCTAAGTTGTACCGGTTGTGACATCAAAGAGACTGCTGATAGGCGAAAGAGTGCTAATGTGTTTGTTTAATTAAGGAGTATATGGGGAAGATTGAGTTGTGATAACTCGTGAGAGGGAGGTAGTGTGGCTGTTGGAGTCTAATTTATGCTTTTTTGGGATGAAAAACAGGATATGTTGGGTGTATATGCTTTTTTAAATGTAAATATAGGTAATAAGGAAGAGAAGGCATTGTGGATGGACTGATATAGAACTGTTGCAGTAAATGTGAGTGGAGAAGTGTCTTGTGGAATGTGTTTGGAAAAGGGGCATGATTATTGGAATGACATGGTTTCTAAAGAAAAATATTGTTGATATACCAGGGAAAGAAAGTGTAGCTAATGCAGAGAGAAGTCGGTGAACAAATGGAGCTGAAAGTTAAAGATGTAGATTGAGAAATGATATTATCTGAAGAGATGACAGGCCTGGGTCGATGAAGTGGTTGTTTTGAGGATTTAATGTACTTGCAAGACAGTCACAGATGAATGATGCGAAAGGGAAAAGCGATAGGAGTTAGTATAAGTTTGAAAATGCTTGTCGGAGTGACTGGTGCGGAAGGTAGGATGGTAATTAAAAGGTCGGATAGTGGAAAGAGTTGAGGGTTTTACGAATTAAATGCTTTTTTTATGGTGATGAAAGTGTTACTAAGTGGTTCATCAGGGTGTGTAATGAGGTGTGAATGAGGTTTAAATTTGTGTGAATGAGGTTTAAATTTTAAGAGGAAATTTGTAAGATTTACTATTGGGTAACATTACCAAATATACCAAGAAAAGTAAGGTAAAATTTTCATTACAAATCGGTTGTTGGGAAGAACAGCATGAGTTTAGACAAAGAAAAGGATGTGGATCAAGTGTTGTAGTGAAACAGGCACGTGAGAAGTTGAAGTAAAATGGTAAGTAGTACGTGGCATTCGTGAACGCAGAGAAAGTTTATGCCATTTATTACAGAGGCAACGTACTCTATAGGAATCAGTTTTTGAGAGCAATTAAAAATGTTCAAAATGGAAGTGGAGAGAGTTGTCATTTCAGGCGGGAGAGTGCGCTAGTTTGAGATAAAGACTTATGTTGTTATGGCTGTTTTAATGTCTTTATGGATGGAGTGATGCAAGAAGTCATGCAGTAGTTGTAGGTAACAAAATTGAATTTAAGGAAAATGGGTCATGAATCGATTGAGGCATGGCTGATGGTTCTGGATGATGACAAATTAACAAATCGTAAATTTGTAAAGGATTAATGACACGTTTATGCCATTGATCGTCAGATATATATAATATATATATATATATATATATATTATATATAATATAATTATATATATATATGTATTATATTATATTTATATATAATTATTCATACACTCACACACACACACACACACACACACACACACACACACACACATATATATATATATATATATATATATATATATATATATATATATATATATATGTATGTATATATACATATTTAATATATAGATGTGTGCATGTGTGGTTTAGATTCGTTATGATAAAGCCTTAAGTGATGGGTTGCAGTCAGGATGGTATTCCTAAATACTTTCCGTTAACCGGGAGGCGCCAACCTTTTGCGTGTTTGTTTTCCCATGATCAAAGATTTTATAAAGCAATTAAAGCTTTTACTCCTTTATACCGTTATCAATTCACCCCTTTATACAGTTGTCAATTCACCCTATTCTTTGAGGAGGAAATAAAATTTTATATGCCACTTATTCTGGAATTAATCTACTTGTATATATTGTGTAGATGTGTACGTGTATCCGTATTTGCAAAGAAACACAGGAAACCCTTAGTGAAAGGGAGCTATCGGCAAGAAACCCATCAACCACCGTCACTTGAAGGCTACAATTAAAGTTACTTCGTTACCTTGATTATGAAAACCGTAGAATGCAATTACAGAAGAGCTAATAGGCGAACAGAAATGATGAAAAATGAGAATGTGTAAACTCTGAGGAGATTTCTCATGTGTTAATGGTCAAGGTGAGCGTAACGAGAAAATGTAGGGACAGAGTAGTATAATATGCATGGCAGAAGAGAAGAGAAGAGAATGTGTCACTAAACCAAGATGTATCGATAACAGGGCTCAGACAAAAATTCCAAGAACCACAGAGTATGCAATACAAATAATAATTGTGGAAAAGGTGAGATATACACACTGAGGCGAATTAGTTTTAAAGGAAGCCCTATAGTGTAAGGAAAGGTCTCATGTTTCACCGATTCGAAAATTTGCTAAGGAGTGAATTCACTATAGATGAAATACTGATTGGGTGTCTTCTTGTTAATTATTTATTGAAGTATCGGATAATTACTTTCCATGATGAATTTTTGAGGTTATTCGTGCTATGTAAAAAATTTGGTTTACTGAGAATCAGATGGAAAGAAAGTAATACCTAATCAATCCAGTGTTCTTGAATTGAAGAGGACTTGTTTTGTGATTTCCTGGTGTGTGTATTATTAAAAAAAAAGCTTCAGTTAATGTTTTTTTATGTTTTATTTGACCAAATATGTTGAACTCTCCCCTTAAATATGTTATTTTCTAAATGCTATTAATAACTTGCCGTATAATTCATCGAACAACTACTTTTATCACCCGATAATGATTCATTTTTCTATTAACCAGCAGGCTCACCAAAAATAGTCATTAGTTTTACTTCATAGCTGTATTCGTCTCTCCCAATACACACACACACACACACAAATCCACACAAACACACACACACACACACACACACACACACATATATATATATATATATATATATATATATATATATATATATATATATATTCATAGCTGTATTCTTCTCTTCCCATATATATACTATATATATGAGAAATAATTTGAAAGACTTCCAGCCGAATAACAATATATATTGATCTCTGCCCATAGTGATGACAACATTCTCCAGTTAATCTATTTAGAAGATCAAGGACAAAGGCTACGGTCCGTTAATCAAATCTGTTAAAAATATGTTACCGTTAAACGCGTCTGATTAGAAATATGTAGATCGGAAGTTTTTATGGAATATTTGTTCAGAGGCCATATCTGTAACGAGTTGTTGCTCGTTAAGCAGTTTAGCATCCTTTACTACCTAACTATTTATTTATGTAAATAGCTGTTATGATAATTATCTTACATAAAGTTAAACCTTACTGTTAAACCTAAGAGCAGTATTCCTTTGGAGTTTGTAGCATTAGCTTACGTTCATGGTTCTACTGTATATTTGACTTATACTAATAAAGTCTTAGATTATTATGAAGGAGGTTTACTCTCCAACATATCACAATATCTACGTTTCGGAATTTTGTCATAGGTCAAAATGTTTTTTTTTCTGAATAACAGCAAATAAAGATATATGGCAATGAATGTAACAGTTGAAACAAATAAAATATGCGCCGAAGTTTCTTTGGCGCAAACGAGTTTTCAGTACAGATTATTATGCTGTATGAAACTCTCAGCCGCGGCCCATAAAACTCTCGGCCGCTGTCTATGAAACTTTGAACCACGGCTTGGTGGTGTCCTGTGTTGGCACATAGCGGTGCCAGACGCACGAGCATGGCTAACTTTAACCGTAAATAAATTAAAAACTGCTGAGGTTTAGGGCTGTCATTTGGTATGTTTGATGATTGGAGGGTGGATGATTAACATACCAATTTGCAGCCCTCTAGCCTCAGTAGTTTCTAAGGTCTGAGGGTGGACAGAAGAAGTGCGGACGGACAGACAAATACCCACCACAATAAAATGTAACTATCATGATCAAGTTTTGAGATTCTTTAGGTTCTGTAGATTCCTCAGGTAAAAATGAATAGAAACAATGAATGACCTTCGAAATCCCGTTGAGCAAAACCAAGTACAACCAATATTCATAATTGCAAGTTTAGATGATTTTATCCCTATGACGTCAGTGTAATAATTATTTATCTGGGTACACTTTTTTAGAATGTCGCTAAGGTGACTTAAGTGTTGTCCTCTGGATTGAGTATTTTACGAAAAAAGTGTACCTATAGTTGCTAGCAATGTGCGCTCTCTCTTATCTTGTTGGTAACGACAACTGAATAGTTCTTATTTTTACAGATTCTGTTTTAATTGAGTGTATTTTTGCTTTAATCTAATATTATCAGATATTGATCGACGTTTCCTTTGCTTGTTACCCCTTTTTATTATTGCTTTCAGAATAAGGATTCAGCACGTTCTGTGTCTTTGGTTTCCTGAAGGTTATGGCGCCAGTCTTCTGTTGACTGCGTGTCGTCGCGTCTAGTTCGATTTCCATGGGCTAGACCTTTCACTGGCGCCCTTACCATTTCTCATTTCTCTTTGATGCTAGGCTCCTTCCATATAGTTATTTATAATGCGATTTCATACCAACGAAACAAGTCGAAAAGCAATGACTTGTCTCAGCAACTTATACTGATAATGCTACTTACAATAAGGTATATATTAATGCTACTTACGATGAGGTATATGTAACAAATAAAGTGAATAGACCTGTATAATGAATATACAGGACTGTTCATTATGAATACGAGATGGCATTAAGTTAGGAGGGATTTAATTAACACAAAGAAAAACGTTCTTCTGTGTACCATCAGGCAAGAAAACTCGAACCTAAGACGGTAGAAGGCTAAGGGGCAGAGAGTATGGTACAGTCCAGGTTATGAGATCACCAATATCTGATCCACTGAATGTAGCAACTGAGTAGATTCTACACAGCTGGCATGCACTTACGACATTACTACTAAGTCATTTAAGCCAGATTGAATCGAAAGAAGGGATACGGAGCTCTTTTTTACCACCTAGAAGATATAACTCATTTGGAAATTGAAAAGTAAGGCTTTATATAAGGTAGAGAGAAAATAGGTATGGTGATAGTATTATGGACTTGGTAACAAATAATTTTTCTTAGCTGTTGAAAAGTCAGTCCATTGTATGTGTAAGTTTAATCTTATGCTGACTCAGCTGTTGAAAAGTAAAATGCCAATGTATGTGTGAGTTTAATCTTATGCTGACCCAGCTGTTGAAAAGTAAAATGCCAATGTATGTGTAAGTTTAATTTTATGCTGACTCGGCTGTTGAAAAGTCGAATGTATAAGTTTAATCTTATGCTGACCCAATTTGTTGAATTTTTGAATGAGATGAGGCTACTCAGTACAGCTAATGCAATAACTCATTGAGTTATTGTCAGAAAAAAAAAGTTCGTCGTTGAAAGAGTATATCAAGCGTTTCTTATTCACTGATAGGTAACGATTCATGATGAAGACCATAATTCAATTTTGAACAATAAACAATACGAGACCTGTACTTTCGGGATGAAGCACAACACCGGTGCTATGATTAGTGAATGTGGCGCTGATGGTGCATCGAGAATTTCGTCTGCGCTTGCAAATCAGCCTCCTACTACTTCCACCCACCTTATGCTCCCCAACCCCCTCCCCCCCCTCCGCCCCTGCACGTCCATTCATCACTCACCGAAGCATTCAATCCATTCATATCATCATTGCTATTATCTCTTATTGCGAACTTTGTGAGCTCAGCCGTAAGTGAATTAGGTTTTTTGTTTTATGTGGGGGTTGGGGCTTGGGGAGGGGGGCGGGTGTCTGCGTTGGAAAATTATACAGCATTCGATGTCAAGGATCTTTCTTTAGGCTTCTGTTTGTGTGTGTGTGTGTGTGTGTGAGTATCTAAGTGTAGTAAAAATAGCATTTATTTTTGAAGTTCCCGTATTTTGTCTTTTATATTATGATGAAAACTAGCAGTAACATCCGTTGTTTCGTCAACGTTTCAAATAAATATAGGTATAAGGATATATATATATATATATATATATATATATAATATATATATATATATATATATATATATATATATATATATCGAAGTTGATGGTGGGTTCTATGAATCCAGTAAACAGCAATTTGGTGCGAGGGGAAGGACAATACTTTATTCCTTTCTAAGTACTTTATTCAGCTGCTGACGTTTCAAGACGTTTAGTCCCATTTTCAACGCTACCTAATAAAGAGACAGACATTATAAAACAAACTCGGATTAAAAAAAAGAATAAAAAGTTTTTTTTTTACTTACAACATAAAATTATAAGTACAATAAGAAGGAAGAGAGTTTACCAAATGGTACTGAGAGCATAGACCGAATGACTGTTCGGGCAAGGTTCAGCTTCGACTCAAACTCACGAGAGGTATAGAGGTGCTGAGGTGGTCTGAGCATTAATTGGGGGACAAGTTGTTCAATAAAAAACTATTCTAAAATTGCTAGTTGTTGGTCGTTAGGAGGCGTGAGTTATGGAACGGATGTTAAATGATCAAACCCAGAATTCTCTTGCATACGTGAACATGCAAAGGAATGCAAATTAGATGTTAATTACAAAGATTTTAAAATCATAGGCCGAACACTTAACAACCAACAACTAGCAATTTTAGAATCGATTATAATGATTAAACTTGTCCCCCAATTAAATGCTCAGACCACCTAAACACCTTTATACCTCTCGTAAGTTTAAGTCGAAGCTGAACCTTTTTACTGTACTAATCATTTTATGCTATATATATATGTAAAAAAAATTTTGTTTTTTTTATTCCGAGTCTGTTTTTTAACTTTCTTTTATTACGTAGCTTAGAAAATGGGACTAAAGGTCTTGAAACGTTAGCAGCTGAATAAACTACTTAGAAAGGAATAAAGAATTGTCCTTCCTCTCGCACCAAATTGCTAATTTATATATATATATATATATATATATATATATATATATATATATATATATATATATATATATATATATATGTATATATATATATATATATATATATATATATATATATATATATATATATATATATATATATATATATATATATATGACTGGTAAAAATGTTCTGTTACAACAGAATTCCATCTAATTAAAGGAGCCCATAAAAACACCAAAATATAGAGAGAAAAATACTATATTTCAGAGACTGCTGTCTCTCTCTTCAGAGAGAGACAACAGCCTCTGAAATATAGTATTTTTTTCTCTATATGTGTGTTATGGGCTCATTTTATGTGTATGTGTGTGTGTGTGTGCATTACGTGTATATATACATAGATATATATATTTATATATATATATACATCACTACATACATACATACAAATATATATATATATATATATATATATATATATATATATATATATATATATATATATTATATATGTATATATATATATATCGTGTGTCCATTACGTGTATAGAATTTCATAATCTTTTGGAGAAATCTGGATCTGAATGGTACTGCCTTTTTGACCGGTTGTGCTCATAGATGACCAAGTTTGCATCAGTCGCCTCACGTGATGATGTAGATATGCATATATCATTATTTTTATTAACGTTAAACTTTACACACGGACGCGCATTTAATTTCCGTTTTTCATCATTCATGAAAACGTTGTTTTAAAACAGAAAACGAATCTAGGAGTGATTCTCCACGTCATGACTTTTTAGTTTCGTTTATTATGGATCATTTCTTTCAAAACCTTTCTCGGTTTGACTTGATACACCTACATTTCCTTTGGAAATATCCCACAGCGTGAGTGAGTAGGCCACCCAGCAACGATCCATGTTTGTTCACTACGGTGGTCGTTCTCATGCCCTGTTGAATGACTCACAAGTGTTGCATTAGTTCGTTGGTTCATAGGTCAGTTGTAGATTTATGTGATTAGTAATGGATGTCTATTCCATGACAAAGGAGGTGTGTTATTTATTGTATATCCTGAGCAACAATTCATTACAATTTGTCGTAATTCCTTTTTGACGTCTGCTAAGGCAAGGATGTGATTTACTTTTGTTCGTCATGAAAACCAGCCTCTCTCTCTCTTCTCTCTCTCTCTCTCTCTCTCTCTCTTCTCTCTCTCTCTCTCTGAGATTCAGCGAGAAATCCTCGTCTATGGGATAATGTTGACTGCTAAGAATTAGCATGTTTTTGTGCGTGGAGGTGAAAATCGATGTGCATGGTAATGCCGAGCAGAGTCTGCAGAAGAGTAAGTATGGTGCATTAGCGCCTAATGGGAGAGGTATTAGCGGACCTTGAATGAATGATAATGATAGCGACGGTGAATGCATAATGATAGTCTTAATGACGATAATGATGATGGCGGCTAAAATGAAGTGCGAGCAGATGTGATTATCGGCATGATTTTTCCTTAAACATTCAGCCGTATTCATTTGGGCAGCGCTGTTTGTAAACAGACATTTTCGGCAGCTACTTTTGGTGATGGCGTCCCTCAGCTGATGGATGGATCATATATTGTGTTTCATCCTGGATAGTTATTTCTGTTTTACTTTAGTATACTTATCAATATTCATCTATGTTTAGGAGACTGATCAAGTAAACACAGGTCATGGACAACAAGGAATGAGAAAGAAGGTGAGAGGGCTACGACAATATGAATACATACATTAGAGAAACAGACCCTTCTTGTGTGGATATTTGAAGTATGTCAGTGTCAGAATCTACGATTCTTTGTCTGGGTACATAACTCTTCTTTAGCTTCCATTTTCGTTTATACCGGTATACTACCGTACTGGTTTTTTCCTGGATGGGGACTGAGTTCCAGAGGTTTTTTTCCTGGCTGGGGATTTAGGGTTCCAGAGGTTTTTTCCAGGTTTGGTATTTCGATATCCAGAGATTTTTTTTTCTGTGGCTAGGGATTTAGAGTTCCATAGTTTATTTCATGGCTGGGGTTTCAGGTTTCGAGTTTTTTGCTTGGCTGTGGATTTAGAGTTCCAGAAGTTTTTTTTCCTGCTGTGGGTTTAGAGGTCCAGTTTTATTTCCTTGTTGTAGATTTAGAGTTCCAGAGTTTTTTCCCTGGCTTTGGATTTAGAGCTCCAGGAATTTTTTTCCTGCTGTGGATTTTGAGTTTCAGAGGTTTTTTTTTCCCTGGCTGTGGATTTAGAGTTCCAGAGTTTGTTTCCCTGGTTGTGGATTTACAGTTCCAGAAGTTTTATTTTCCTGGTTGGGTATTTAGAGTTCCAGAGGTGTTTTTTCCCGGTTGAGATTTTAAATTTCCAGATAATTGCTGCTGGCCAAACCGAAAACATTATCCTTAGTAACCTCGAATTACACTTTTTTTCTATTAATCCGGTTCAGTCTACAAGAGGATTTGTTTCCTATCACCGATAGTATCTAGCTAATGTACTTTTCACATCTCTGAGGTTTTAGTAACCATCAATCAATCAATCAATCTGTGGTTTTTACTTTATTTAATGTGGAAAATTTTTCTTGTATACATTCAATTTATAATTTTTATCGTAAAAATGAGTTACTAAAGTATTACTTTTATTTATTCTCAGCGTCATTTTCGTTTTAAGAGACCCATTCATCTAAATTTTTAAGTGAATGATGTTCCATCAGGGGGTTTTATGTCGATCCCCATAAGGTGTTAGTGTCGTCAGTGCACCTCACGGGATACACTGTAGGCATTACAAAAGGTTCTTTGCAGCGTCCCCCCCCCAGCTGCAATCCCTGTCTTTCCTTTTACTGTACCTCCATTCATATTATCTTTCTTCCATCTTGCTATCCACAATCTCCTATAATAACGATTATTTAATAGCCCAACTGCGAGGTTTTCCTTCCGTTACACCTTTCAAGCCTTTTACTCTCAGTTTTCTTTTCAGCGCTGGGCCTTTGGCATAAACTCTTATATTCCATTCCATCTCTGCTTCGATCCGCAGGGTAAAGGAAAATGACCCGACGGAAACAAATAATCAGATTTCCAGTAATACTAAAGCAATTCCTTTCATTCGTTGTCAAGATACTTTATTTATTGCTCAGGCGCAGATGGAAACCCTTCGAACTTCGTTGGTGG
The DNA here is from genome assembly GCF_015104395.2 of Macrobrachium nipponense. NCBI lineage: Eukaryota > Metazoa > Arthropoda > Malacostraca > Decapoda > Palaemonidae > Macrobrachium > Macrobrachium nipponense. The sequence goes on along the minus strand of NC_061101.1, from coordinate 18,750,863 downwards.
AGGCAAACAAGAATCAGCAACTACTTATGAGTATGAGTCGCATATTTATTCGAGTAATCAACCGTCAGTATTCTGCATTTATATATGGCGTTCTTAAAAAATCTGATTTTTGTTGTTGTCAGTTTCATAAACAATTTCCTTCTTTTAAGCCTCATCACCGAAGTTGAGAGGCAGCCATTCAGCCGCTGTCATGATTATCAAACTGCAATAAGGATATATATATATATATATATATATATATATATATATATATATATATATATATATATATATATGTATATATGACTGGTAAAAGTGTTCTGTAACAACAGAATTCCATCTAATAAAAGGAGCCCATAAAAACACCAAAATGTAGAGAGAAAAGTACTATATTTCAGAGACTGCTGTCTCTCTCTTCAGGTATATGAATGAGAAAAGTTTACAGAAAAGGTGGTATTTATACCAAGAGATTCGTCCACAAGTAAGCCAATTTAGGTCACCCCCGCTGATAATCTTCCTTTAATCTTCTTAAGCATTGGTTGAATGAACACTGCGTCGACGATATCTGATATCCAATTCCCTTTTGAGATGTTCATTACCTGCTTCTCTTTTATTAAGGCCGATTCCATCATTTGACTCTTGTACCGGCAGTTGCTGCTATAAATTACACGTGACACATTCCAGTTTATTCTATGGTTATGTTCATTTATTTGGGTTGAAATAGCCGAGTCTTCTGTTGTCCATACCTAACTGACCGTTTGTGTTGTATTAATCTCTGGGGAAGTGATTTACCTGTAAATCCGATGTAAGATTGGTCACAGTCCTGGCATGGGATCTCATATACCCCAGAGTCCTTGGGAGATGTCTTTTGTTGGACGTTAATCAGGGATTTGGCTAAGGTATTTGGGTAGGTAAATGCAAAAGGGTTGGATTTCCCAAGGGTGTGAGTTACTCTCTTAATCGTCTCCAGGTGGGGAATTTTTATTTTATTGTTGGGTGTGTCTCTGGTCTTGTCTTTAGGGGGTCGGTAGAAAATTACGTTTGCTTTTTGAATTGCTTTCTCAATTATATGGTCAGGATACTTTAAAGATGAGAGTTGCTTGCGAATTAGTTCAAATTCTTTTTCCAGGAAATCTGGGGAACAAATTCGTAAGGCTCTTAAGAATAGGTTGCTAGTGATATATGGAACTCAATCTAATCTTCGCCTCCTCACTACGGACCACATATACAGGTATCTGATTTCATTCTGTTCCGACATTGCTGCCTATAATAGCGTGACTCATTCCAACAGACTTTTACGCAAGTTAAATAACCTAATAGATAATAGCGCATGGAATAATCTTGAACAACAAGACAAAGTTTTAAACTTATCTACAAAGATGCCCTGAAAGATCTACTTCGTAAGGAGATTACTACGAAACAGACGGCTATTCAGAAATTTAACGAGACCGTTACCCAAATGAGGAGGCTCTTGTTTGATGACTTGTCCTTTGTTGATCGGTTTATCTTTCAGAAATTGTTTAATAATTATGTAAATTAATTTATTTCTCATATATTTGCCCGCCATCAAAGAAAGTTGCAGAATTTGGGTATTGTAATTCCGATGTTTGACCGGAGAAACCAATGTATATTTAATTTTTCCAATTATGTACTGTCCAAAAGGGAAGAATTCTTACTGTCTTTCGGGCTTAATTTTTGTTTACCCTCCTATAGACCTGACTATGCCAGATTTTATTTCCCTTGGAGGTGCTGTTTCAAAGACTTGTTAATTTGGATATGCAAAAAAAAAACTTGAGTAATTTACAACAAAAAATGGCTGCTCTTATACATAAGACTTATGCACAATTAAAGGTTACGTGGACTCCGTTTTTTAAAAAAGAGGATTTGGAACTTTTGCTTTCACTTAGGAAACGTGATGACCTAGTGATCTGCAAGCCAGACAAGGGCAAAGGAGTTGTGTTATTGAATAAGAATGATTATGTCAATAAGATTGAAGACATACTGTCGGACACTTCTAAGTTTTTAGCTCACGGTGATCCTAATTTTTTAGACATTTATAAACGAGAGGGTCGTATTAATAGGTTTTTAAGGAAATTAAAAACTGACAACATTATTGATGATAAAACCTACCAAAAGCTGTATGTAACCGGTTCTTCCTTCAGTATATTGTATGGGCTACCAAAAATTCATAAAGATGGAATTCCTATAAGACCAATTATGGCAGCGTATAATAGCCCTTCTTTTTCTATTTCAAAATATCTGGTGTCTCTCCTTAACGAGTATACTTCAAGTCAATTTATTTTAAAGAATGGTTATGAATTTCAAAATCAAATCATTAGTCAGGACGGTGACCTGTATATGTCAAGCTTTGATGTTGAGTCTTTATTTACGAATGTTCCCTTAAACGAGACTATAGAGATTATTTTAAACAAGGTTTTCCCAGTTGGCAATTTTACATTTCATGGTTTTACTAGGTCTCTTTTTAAACAACTTCTAGAACTTGCGGTGCAAGATTCTATGTTTATTTTTAATCAAAAATTGTACTCTCAGGTAGATGGTGTTGCTATGGGTTCTCCATTAGGACCTTTATTTGCGAATTTTTTTATGTCTTTTAGAAGAAAAATTTTTAGATTGTTGTCCGTCGTCTTTTAAACCATTGTTTTACAGAAGGTATGTAGATGATACCTTTGTTCTTTTTAAGTATCAGTGGCAGGCCACCCAGTTTTTAGATTTTATTAATGAGCAACACCCTAACATTAATTTTACTATGGAATTGGAGAGAGATAATTGTTTACCGTTTTTAGATGTTTTAATCACGAGAGCTAATTCTGTTTTTACTACTGCCGTTTACAGAAAGAAAACTTATACAGGTCTTGCAAATAATTTCTACAGTACTTGCCAAACCAGTTTTAAATTGAATACCATCTATACTTTAGTATATAGGGCTCTTAGATACTCGTCCAGTTGGGCCATATTTCATAAGGAGATTGAATTTTTAACTACTTTCTTTCAACAAAATTCATTTCCCAAAGATTTAGTTTTTAGAACCGTCAACAAACTTTTAATTAATCATTTTCATCCTGCCACACCGGTTTTTAATGTTCCGAAAAAACTTATGTATGCTTCAATCCCTTATATTTTTAACTCCAAATTTTCGCATAAACTGAAACAAATTATTGAAACTGAGATACCGTGCATCAATTTTAAAATTGCTATCAAATAATCCCAGCAAAATTGGCTCCTTGTTTGGCTTTAAGGACCGTCTGCATCCCTTCATGAGATCCAATGTGGTCTATAAGTTTACATGCCCAGGATGTCCTGGTACTTATATTGGATCAACGAAAAGGTTGTTGCAGATGCGTTATTACAGTCACTTAGGTTTGAGTTTTAGAACGGGACAAAGATTGAGCAGACCAGAACATTCAAATATAAAAAATCATGCTATCAATTGTAAAATTGAGGTCAAGAAGCAGCATTTTTCCATAATAGGGTATTCTAAGGATGCAGATTATCTGACGACCTTAGAGTCATTATATATTAAAAGACTCGTTCCATCGTTAAACGGTGGCTGCTCCTCTGCCTTAACTATATCTGGCATAGTCGTCTTGGAGGTTCTTGTTCTTTCTTTGGTCATTCTATCTTCTTTCTTTGTACCTGAAGGTTGGTGTAACAGCAGTTGTTTTTACTTTGCTTTTTTTAGTCTTTTAATGTTTTTAATTGTCATTTTAAGAATCCAGTGTATTTTTAGTATTTTAATGTTATTATTTTGTCATTTTTCAGACTGATGATGCACATAGTCATGTGCGAAACGTTTCTTAATGAATATATCTTTTAAAAAACATCCATGTGTCTTCGGCATTCCTGAATTGATATATATATATATATATATATATATATATATATATATATATATATATATATATATATATATATATGTATGTATATAAAACACACATATATATAAATAAATAAATAAATATATATATATATATATATATATATATATATATATATATATATATATATATATATACACGATTGAAGCTTCCACCCTGCATCTACTTCTTTGCTCTAAAACACTTACGGATTTTAACATGATGTTTCACTTTCAAGTCTCTTGCATTGTGTCCTGTCAGCAAACTCTTCTTCATGGGGGTACAGCAGGTTATTTTCTTGTATATCTGCCCGATTCTAACCAAATGACACTCCGCTAGTTATCACACTTTCCAGTTAGGACGATCGCCCATACAATGTATACTCTGACCGATTTCAGTAATTTGTTTAGCGGTTTCTTGCTGCTGAATTATAGATCAATTCAGTAACTGGTCCGCTGATGTGGTGGCTAGCGTCGGGGCATGTAACTCAGATGTCGCGGGTTCGCGTCGCCCCCAGGGCAATGAAAAATCACTGGCTCCGTACATGATCAGTTACTGCTGCAGTGTGGGATCCGCGGTGGGAGGGTGAAAACAACATTCTTTAGAAGCTTGAATGTCAAGTCGCTTGTTCCATGTGAATAGGTTCCATATAATGATATCAGCTGATTCATTTCTAATCTTTACTAATCTGTACTCGTATATCTTACTTTCAGGTATGTATATTGAAGCTATAAGCGAAGGACACGGGCGGTTCGTAAGTACTGCAGTCCTTTGTATTCTGTAGACAGGCGGTTTTGAGCCGTAGTGATTCTCTCAAGGTTGAATAAAAAAAAACGCCATGAGGAAATCAGAGAAGGTTAACCTCCGGGAGAGATGATCTGTCATGAGCAAGTCATGACAAATAATCACATTACTCAGAGTCGGATTACATACTTTTATTTGTATCCCCTTGCTCCAGAACTAACACTGTAGAGGCAGAGAACCTTAATTATATGTGTGCACTTGTTCGCTCTTTCTTTGAGACTAACTCTAACGATTTTCCTTATTAAAAAAAATAAAAAAAAATAACGCGCCGATGTAAACGTCAAGTATGTACATAATTCGTTAATATTTCTGCTCGTCAGAGTAACACACACTAAGCGCATGGATGCACGTTTACTTGGGGTTGTAAATGTACTCTGCTTCGTTTATCAGTCACTTTTTGAATGCTTGGTGGTCGTGTGAATTTCCAATTCAGATTTACAGAACTTGGAACTACGGCATTGAGTAAACAGCGCAGATGCTTAGGTTCAAAGAAAGAATGTCGGACAAACACTTAAGAGTAATTATTATTGTTTGTTATTGGTGGTTTCAATTAATCGGGAAAGGGATGTAAGAAACTTCCAGGGGAGGGCACTGGAAACGTGGGCGTTGGCTAATATATGTTTAGTAAACCTATATACGTGGGATTATTAGGCGTGCGTTGAAATTTAGCAAATAAATAAATGGAATGAGTAACTTTGCATAAACATTTTAGCTTCGTAAAATTTTTATTTTATATGTGTAAATAATAATAAACACAAACACGCATATATTTTCAGATGCATACATAGACATCTGTATGTGTATGTATGCATGTATGGATGCATGTATATCTGTTTCAGGGTAATTTTAATGGTCTTCATCGGGAAGTGTGGAAGTTCTTTAGTATTTTTTTCCTATAGGTCAACATATCATGGTTTTCGCCGTGAAATTCTTAACGATAAGTAAGCTTTACGTTGCTTTGTATTTAGTGGGGACGACGCGTGTTTAAAAGCCATACAGTTCCGGAAAGAGACGGCAATAATTACCTTGAACCGGCCATTGGCTTTTATATGAAGCAAGGAAGTAGTTAATATAATGATAATTATATATATATTTATATATATATATATATATATATATATATATATATATATATATATATATATATATATATATATATATATATATCTATATATATATAATATATATATATATATATATATAATATGTGCGTTATATTAGTAAAATATTGAATGTATAAATACATTTTAAGAAATTAAAATGTTTGTGTACCTATTACTCGTATGGGTTTATAATGATTTCAACGCACCAATAAGTAGTAATCCTTTGGTTGTACGTGTATGGAGTGCATCAGTGAACCTACGCCCATGTTTTTCCAATGCCTTCCCTTAGAAGTTTATTCTATCCACACCCCGATGCGGAGAAGTAAATCATAAGACTGACAGAAAAAGCTAATTAAGGAAAATGTTTATTGTGTAGCTCCATTAGTCAACGAAATTTGCGTTAGAGAAGGCATATACCATATATATTTTTTTAAGAAAATTATTTACATTCTCTCTCTCTCTCTCTCTCTCTCTCTCTCTATGAAGTTTATCGGGTCCACAAATATATCCGCTTCTCTTGCTTAGAGTTCTTGCTTTTTTGGCCATTCCAACTTTTGGCGTCTACTCTTTTCGTTGCAAGCAGCTATGGCGCAGATGTTTTCTACTTTATATTCTATGCTTGTGCTAGCGTTTGCTATTATTAGGTACTTAAAAAGTAATTCCAGAAAAGCCAATTAACCATAATTAGTAATTGACCCCCTGTGATTAGACTCAGACCTTGGGGAGAGCTCGTAAAAGCAATTACATTTCATAGATTCCTTACGGGAGGTAATTGGAGAAATACTGTAATTTGTTACTGTTATTATTGAATGAGTTGAGTATAAAAAAATAGTTATGGAACTTGCTCACAAAATCACAAGGAATGTCGCGTCCTCAAAAGGGTGCAGAAGTTTTGAAATATTTATTTTTGCGTCGTTTTCGTGTTTTTTACCTTTGAACTTTTCGTGTGTGCGATACTCTCGCGATTTGCCTTTTTTATGGAGATAGTTTCGAGAATACAAAAAGTCTTAAATGTACATGTTCATGCATACATATGGAAGACTACAAATGTACTGTAAGTGCACATGTTTATGCATACTCAGACAAGAATACAAAATGACTATAAGTGCACATGTTTGTGCATACATATACAAGAATACAAAAAGTCTAAATGCGCATGTTTGTGCATACATATACAAGAATTCTAAAAGACTACAAGTGCATATGTTTTTACAAGCATAAATCCATTATTTCGTTACTTAATTACATCTTCTGTTATTAGTTTCAAGAATACAAAAAGACTAAATTGCACATGTTCATGCCTACATAGACAAGAATACAAAAAGACTATAAATGTACATGTTTGTACATACGTATATAAAATTACAAAAAGACTACATATGTACATGTTTGTGCATACATATACAAGAATACAAAAAGTCTATAAGTGCACGTTTGTGCATACATAGACAAGAATACAAAAAGACTGTAAATGCACGTTTGTACGTACTCGATATATAACCTTCCACTGGTAGAGTGGATTTAGAGAGACTATTGCATTCTTTTCTCCTTTTCGATAATTCTGTAACTTTCACTTTTTCCTTTAAGCAGGATGTTGCTAAACCGGATAGCTATATTTCTTCTTAGTTTCTACGTAATGATGGCGGATTATGGCTTGTAGTTTCACCAATGAAGTTACGGTTGCACCATCGTCTTTGTTAGCAGGATATCCAGGGCCACTGGTGGACTGATTTTCTTGAAACTGACAGATATTGTGATTGACTTTTGGGGGAAATTTGGATCATAGCTGCCAATCGATGCCTTGAAAACCATCTGTTCTCCTCGAAGAGCAAACATAGAAGCAGGATAGATAATTTTGGTATCCACTTAAAATTGCTAGGTTATGAAGATGATTCCTAATAATTAAATAGAATGAATTTGAATTTTAAATGTCAAGGAAACATATCAGGTCATCAATTTTAGGTACGAGCTGGAAATTGATGATCCAGGTAGTCATTGGTATTATTTCATTTACTCAATGGGGAGTGTTCTTAGTAGAGGTATGGTGTGTCTACTGAGTGGCCTTGGTTGTGGATTTAGTAGTAAGAACCCATTTAATTAGAGTAGTTAGGGATCTTATACACGATACTTGGCCAATATAGAATAATTGCGGCTCTTATACACGATACTTGGCCAAGTATGGTTTCGAAGCACGGTGCCGAAGCGCTGCTCGGAAATTGCTCGAGTAGACAGGAACGTTGAACACTTGAACACCTACACTTCCTGAGCATGTACGAGTGAGGTGAATATTTGTGTGCTCACCTGCGCTTCGATACCAAACCTCGACTCTGATCGCCAAAACCATACTTGCCCCCGTATCGTGTATGAGACCCCTAACGTGTTCTAAAATAACGGCCATCAATCATACCTTTCCCGCTGACGTTTGTTACCAGCGATAAAGGGAAGGTGGTCGACTTTTCACTTACCTTCAAATATACTATAACTCCTTTAGTAATATAGAGATTCCCCTCTCAAAATGTTTCAAGGAAGACGAGTCCTATTAACTTTAAAATGAATTTTACAGTTGGTTCATTTGGAAATGAAAGACATTCTTCACCGGATTTCTCTCCTTTCAGGCTCGTATAATTTAGTGAGATACGTAGGCCCACTGATGCCTGGGAGATCAGAGTTGTCGAGTTATTTTCTGTAGAGAGTTTAACTCGTCGTGTCATTTTTATCACTTCAACTCGCGTATCTAGTTTGTGGGTATCTGTTGTAATGCCTCTACTTTGTATATTCCGTGTATATGGCCTCGTCCTGAAAATAATAATAATAATATATAATAATAATAATAATAATAATAATAATATAATTATTATAACAAAGTAAGCCCACAGGGCATAGAAGTGATAAATTCAGCTTTCGAATGTATTGATTAATCATTGGTATTTGATCCTTATTTTTTTGCTTTATAATTATAAATTCTCATATCGATGACGTCATCGTATATCCGGGATGCGCTCTACACTTTTATACAGGTAAAGTAAATATGAATGCTGATGGTGGATCATACCACTAACGCCCATTAAGGGTAAAATCGCCGCAGATTTTTACGTGCAAACTCCCCTTTTCGTTTACTTGACTGTTATGTGTATGATTCAAGTTGGTTATCAAAGTTATGATTCTTTAGGGTGATTTTTTTTACTGGTAGTAGACTATCTGACAAGTGGGATTTTCTAGGTTTGTCAAGATTTTTTTACTTGCACTTGCACGCATTGTTTCTTGAGGTTTATTTATTTATTATTTATTTATATTTTTTTTTTTGCTGACAGCTTGTGTGCCGTCATTGAGGATGTTCTCGTGCAATAGTAATAATAATAATGGCAATTTTAGTCATGTTAATTTCTTTTTAAATGGTTCAGACTCTCTCTCTCTCTCTCTCTCTCTCTCTCTCTCTCTCTCTCTCTCTCTCAAAGCTCTGTGGAGACCCAATTAGAGGATGAATTTGCATCGGTTGTTGCTAGGTGAAAATAAATAATACCCTTTTCTCTCTCCTCTCCTCCCTGACCTCTGAAGATATCTGATTGTTATTTAAGGCTTTATCGTTTGGTCATCGGATGTCGTAATACAATCCTCTGGGAACCGGAATGTAAAAGGGTGCCCTTCTGGGCTTTGTTTAGGTGCGTACTTTTTTTTATTTTTTTGTTTCATTTTATCCACATAACGGAGAATGGCTTTCGAGAAAAGCCAAGAAAATATACAACGCCATATTCATTCTATTCATTGCTGGATTGTGGATGAACCCCATGCGCAGAAAACTTGCCAACGTTTAACCCATGTAGTAATCGTTCAGCCATTCACCTCTTGCTTTGCAAATACTCTCGTGATTCCTGGATATAGAGGCGATTTCTGGATTCCAATGCATGTGTCACTATCTCTATCCATCGTTCGCAAGATTTTCGTCTACTTGAGAATTTTACCTTCTTACAACTAATCAACCACCTCACAACTCACAACATACTGATCCATCCATTCTCTCACCATCAACAACTATTTTGTCACTACTACATTTTCCGCATTTCTCTACAGGTTTAACCATTTTCGTTTTATTCCCATTCCTCATCTACACTTCATTGCCATAAGGGAGAATCGGCTAAACCCACACGGTTATTCTTTTGTTAGTCATGTCGTCTGTCTTACTTTCTCAAACTTGAGCTTTCCATAAACTTTACATTTATATGAAGGAACTTGTTTTTTTTTTGCCTATTACATTAGAACTTTTCATTCAATCAGACTTACCTTACTCATTCCGTTCAGCCACTTAGTCACGCTTTCATCACCACCATCCTGCAAGCGCTTCAGTGGCGTGATCGGTATGGTCTTGGCTTGCCACCTCTTTGGCCGCGAGTTCGATTCTCGGGCATTGCATTGAGGAGTTAGAGATGTGTATTTCTGGTGATAGAAGTTCACTCTCGACGTGGTTCGGAAGTCACGTAAAGCCGTTGGTCCCGTTGCTGAATAACCGCTGGTTCCATGCAACGTAAAAACCATACAAACAAACAAACAAAACCACCATCCTGCAGCACATCACTTTAATTCCATTAGTTCCTGGTGTCTTTTCATCCCCAAGTTTCTTGATTGCCCTTTTCAAGTCCTCTACAGTCACTTCGGCATGCAAGGCATTTTCAAACTGCACTAATCTCTTCCACTCTGCATCGTTCAGATCTCTCTCTCTCTCTCTCTCTTTCTCTCTCTCTCTCTCTCTCTCTCTCTCTCTCTCTCTCTATATCTCTCTCTCTCTTATATATATATACATATATATATATATATATATATATATATATATATATATATATATATATCCCTGACTTTTCATTGAGAGAGAAAAGGTTCAGTTGCCTGGCGAAGTAAATGCTTTAGCCACATTCTGTTAAATAGCATCGTGAAGCTGTCTGTTTGAGTAATGGACTGTGTACCTGGCAGGCAGTTAACAGACTGATCTCAGCTAGACTGGAGAATGGCGTGGTGCTTGCAACCTCATCCCCGAAATGCTCGGGAAAGTTGGAGGGGTAGCCGTAGCACCTTTTTGGCCCCCAACCATCACACACACACAAAAACATTAGAAAAAAAAAAAGAAAAAAATTATATATATATATATATATATATATATATATATAATATATATATATATATATATATATATATATATAGATATATATATATGTATGTATGTATGTATAACTGTATCACGAAAGTTAGGAACGTGATAAATCCATAAATAAAGATATATGCCACGAAGGAAAAATAAACGAAGGAGGATCTGCGAGACCTTTCGACGTTAAACGTCCTTTACTGAGCAGAAACTGACATAATTGGGGCAAAAGACAATACAAGAAGATTCGTATAACTGACAGATAGGGATTATAAAGAGATTAGTACCTAGAATCCGACACACCTGGAAGATGAGAAACCTTCCCAAACAAGCATAAACAATGGGTGCAATTAAAGGTTTAAGACAATCATCTCAGATACAAGGACAAGACAATTAAAGGATTATAGGTGACAGCTATTCAGAACTTGGTAAACAAAACCATATTCACAATACATGTCAGACATACATTAAAACAAAGATCAACTCCTAAAGGAGGCAAAACTGATTTTTATTTAAGTCCAGTTAAGTTATATCTTTGAGGTCATTCTTAAACATGTTACAAATACAAGGGTCTAAATGAAAAAGGCCACGACTAACATTGAAATTACAATGAAAAGTAACTTGTATTAAAGCAGATTCTAAAAGATTTCGTGATAAGACATCTCTTGACCTTGCAATTACTGAACTACCAACCAATCCTTCGTGGCATATATCTTTATATATATATATATATCATAGTATATATATATATATATATAATATATATATATATATATTATAAATATATTGTATGTGTGTGCCTGTGTTTGCCTTTGTTTCGAACTTTATTTACCTTCCAGATGCTTATTTTCCTGAACAATCGCATTCAAAGTTGAAAGAAAATGGCATCGTCCTTCCAGGACCCACTAAAAGACCTGTGGGTCTTGCGTCCTTCCGATGGGTGATGTCACCTTGAAGCTCCGATCCCACTCATGCCCCGTGGTTTGAAAGGAGGAAGATCCCGAGAGAGAGAGAACCTGTTTTCTTTTAGGGGTTACATTTTTATTTTATTATCGTACATTCACATTTCGGCCGGTCCCTCGTTTGTGTTATTTGTCACTTTGTGTTGGTAATAGCGATTTCGTATATTTTGATTTTCTCTTTGTTGTGCTTGCTGTTCTTTTCTAAAATGCCACTGATTTGTGTTGATAGAAATGCTTTTCAAAGATAGGCATAGGAGCCTTCTGAGGGAAATCTAGTCCAAGAAAAATGTAAGAATTATGAAGAATGAATAATAATACTAGATACGACATAATTTCAAGTCAGATACATGTCTTGTATCTATTTAAAACCACACAGAGAATATGTATAAAGTAGAAGACGTCATTTTTCTGAGATTATGTCACTGATTTTCTTCTAACCACTTTATTACCTAAAAACTCCATAAATGTTTTATTAAGTTTTTGCATTTTGATTCTTTGTAACATGAGGTTAGTCTGCAACTTTTCAGTCACTAGCCATAACACGAAATACTGAAGGGCTGCCAGAACTCAGGCAACAGGCCAAGTGAGTTTTCAAATCTCAAATTCTACGGGTGACGATTGGTCAGCTTTTCAGTTATATTCATAGCACAGTGCTTTGATGTCGAATGATTTTTCAGTGTAGTACAACATTTAAAAAGAAAATGCAAGTTAAAAAAGCTTGAATTCTTTCTCCGTGAAAGAAATTGTATTAATAGGGTATTGACCTGTGGAATGTTGCATACTGAGAAAATACGCTGAGCCCATTCATAATTATAGCACAGGGCGATTAAAAAAGAAGAATAAAGTGCTTCCGGTCATGTGAAACCTCTTCTAGAGAATGTAGAAGATCAGTTGCATTCACAAGGCTAAATGGAAGCTATTAAAACTTGTGTCGGACAAAAGTGATGGAAAAAAAAACCTCCCGAAATGCAGATCTTTATTTCGGCAAGAGAAGAGTAACCCTCTCCTTAACCCCTGTAAACCTTTTCATTCATTTTACTGTACCTCCATTCATATGATCTTTCTTCATCTTTCTTCTCCCCTCTTCTAACAATAATTGTTTCATAGTGCAACTGCGAGGTTTTCTTCCTTTCACACCTATTAAATCTCACTCTCAATTTTAATTTCAACGCGAGTTAATCTTATGGGTTCCAGCACTTGGCCTTTGGCCTAAATTCTATATTCTATCTCTCTCTCCTTACCTTAGGAAACAATTAGAAAGAAAACGTGATTCTCAAGCACTGGTGCCCACGATATTCGATGTGGCCAGTTTCGCATTATTAAACTGAATGAAATTTAATATTTTGCGCAAAGATTATTGTGGAAGGCGAAAGGTAAAATTTCAAGTAGCCATAAATTGTTAAGAATTGACCAGAATTATAAATCTTGTTCATCTTTTGCACTTTACTATATATGAAGTGTATCGTAGACTACACTATTTGTTTTCTTACTTATTCTATGATAGCGCTGAATGACTCTGTGAGTCCCAGTGCTTGGCTTTATGCCTAAATTACATATTCCATTCCATACTTATTCCTTACTCAGTCTTGAGTTTATTATTCAGAAACTACCTTGATCCAAAATGCAATACATTCTAAATTACTCCACATCCAGGTAAATGTTTGGAACATTAGTGAGAGAGAGAGAGAGAGAGAGAGAGAGACTCTCAAATAACTTGAATAACAACTTTCGCTCTTGGCATATTTTTGCCGACACCAAAAGTTGTTTAGAAGAGGTTTCCTGTTCGGTTATTTGGTGCTTGATTAAGACTACATGGGATTCTTTTCGCTTCCTTTCCTTGGCAGTTTCATATCCAAGTAATGCTTGATGCTCATAATATGAACTGTGGTTTCCCTTTGCCGAAAGAAAAACTATATATTATATATAACATGTTTATTAAAAGGTTTTTTATTTTATTTTATTTTATTATTATTATTATTATTATTATTATTATTATTATTATTATTATTATTTTTATTATTATTATAATAAGAGGGCTGTGAAAATTAGGAACAAATGGAAAAGTAAAGGAAAACGAACTGAATTTCTATTTAGATTATCTTTATATCTAATATATATTATATATATCTATATATATATATATATATATATATATATATATTATATATATGTGTGTGTGTGTGTGTGTGTGTGTGTATTATATTTTATTATTATTATTACATTATATGTATATACACACACACACACATATATATAGATATATACATTGAATAGATATAGAAAAAAAATAATGAAAATAGGAATTCAGTTCAGATTCTCATATTTTTTATTTGAGCCTAATTTTCACCGCGCCCCTTATAATAATAATAATAATAATAATAATAATAATAATAATAATAATAATAATAATAATAATAATAATAATAATAATAATAATGTGAAATCTTTTAACAGACATGTCAGGCGAGGCTTCACTTAAACCTTAGACCTTGAGTTATATCTTGCTGGTAATCGACTAATGTAAAGGGGCACGAACGAGCGTGAAGACATTAATTAGCCTTATAGTCTTAGGTCAGTTCGTTCTTTCCCCAAGATGAACACAGATTTAGATACGTGGTCGTACACATAGCTTATCGACGGGCTTAAGGCACGGATGTGGTGGTTTACACACACGCACATACACACACAAACACACTTTGTTTTTACAAATTAGATAAAAGGTTTTTGGATAATGTATTTAAAAGATCTATAATAATTCATGTGCTGGTTATTGTACAAATATGCAAATATGTTTTTACATACTTATGTACAATATTTCAGTGTTAGGGAATATGTACGCACATACGCACTCTAATTTAAAATTTTACACATTTATGTATAAACAGACTTTTGTGTATTGATAGTCATCAGTACGTATGTATGTATTATATATATATTATGCATGTGCGCGCGTACGTGCATGCGTGCGTATACACATTCACCGTTTTGTTTTTACTGTAGATCCATCATACATAAATTTGCATTATCACAATTTATTATAAACGTTAGTGAATATTTATTTGAAATGATCTGACGCTCATCTCGCTAGTAATTTTGTCTCGCATTGCCATTGGCGCCTTTTCCTTCCATCCTGTCTTCTTGTCTATGTCTTGTCACGTTTTCTAAGAGATTCATTTAATTAATCCCTATTTTGTCGTATTGGCATGGGCCATTTTTACCTCATTCTGAGAAATAAATTAAAGGTTTTGATATGATTCCGATTTTCGAAGTAGCTCATATTTTGAGGGAATTTGGCTGGAAAACCCAAAAAACTATATAAAAAGAAGTGATAAGACATTTCATTGGAACATTGACGAATTGTCTTTAGTTTTTGTCTTAATTTAAGTGGAATTTCCTCGTTTTCTCCTTGGCTTGGAGTAACTTTTCATTTG
>NC_061101.1:18708078-18728078 GCF_015104395.2 Macrobrachium nipponense | reverse complement strand
TCTTTCGTAGGAAATGGCCTCTTTCCTCTTTCCTCTTTCCTCTTACCAGTGCTCTGAGGAAGTCTGGGTGGTCGAATGGATATTTTTGCTCTTTAGTGATTTAGCTGTTGCTAATGGTATTGCTTAGGTGCCAATTGCTTTTTTTTTTTTTGCTAAGCTTAAACATACCTGTTCTGATATCCG
The DNA here is from genome assembly GCF_015104395.2 of Macrobrachium nipponense. Taxonomy (NCBI): domain Eukaryota; kingdom Metazoa; phylum Arthropoda; class Malacostraca; order Decapoda; family Palaemonidae; genus Macrobrachium; species Macrobrachium nipponense. The sequence goes on along the minus strand of NC_061101.1, from coordinate 18,727,895 downwards.
TATATATATATATATATATATATATATATATATATATATATATATATATATGTATGTATGTATTTGTGATATATATATATATATATATATATATATATATATATATATATGTATGTATGTATACGTGTATTTGTGATATATATATATATATATATATATATATATATATATATATACATATATACATATATATATATATATATATATATATATATATATATATATATATATATATATATATATGTATATATGTATGTATGTATACGTGTGTTTGTGATATATATATATATATATATATATATATATATATATATATATATATATATATATATATATATATATATATATATATATATTACAGGCTCCTATTAGCTATGGCTTGGTTACCCATTATTTCTTTATATATAAGGAGAGTTAGTATTAGCGATTGCTTCGTTACCCATTATTTCATTATATTAGAAGAGTTAGTGGTTAATTAGGTGTTATTGGGTAATGACTGGGGAAAGTGCACACATGTGAGTGTATGCGCGTGTGAAAGCACGTATATGTATAGAGAAACTGTGCAATTACCTTTAGATGGCAATGTCTCCAAGAATCCTTGAACTAGGGAAAGAGAATATAGCGTGTTCACGAACGGTCCTCGTCACTGTCAATGATTGTGACCTCATTTTATGTTGGAAATTTCGCCAATGTCTCTTTTTAATAACTTCACTCGACGTTTCTTGAACAACTTGGCTATATAAAGAAGTGCTGCTGCAGGCCGTTTGCCTTTGGGCGATCCGTATTCGGTCAGACGCTGTGCTTTTGTTTAAGGTCTCTTATCCAAATGCATACTTGGAGTTAGTTCACATTTTAGCTTTCTGTATCAGAAAACTATTGAGATGATTGTCATTCCGCACTTTTTCTGCTCACCCTCAGATCTTCAAAACTACTGAGGGTAGAGGGCTGCAAATTGGCATGTTGGTATTCCACACTCCAATCATCAAACATACCAAATCGCAGTCCTCTAGCTCAGTTGTTTTGTTTCATTTAAGGTTAAAGTTAGCCATGATCGCGCGTGTGGCACCGTTATAGGTGCCAACAAAACAGGTCACTACCGAGTCGTTCCTAAAATTTTCATTTCCCGCGGCTAAGAGTTTCATGAGCCGTGGCTGAGAGTTTCATGCAGCATAATACTCTGTACAGAAAACTCTATAGCGCCGAAGTTTTACGCTGAAGAAACTTCGGTGCATCTTGTGTTTGTGTGTGTGTGTGTTTTTTTTTTTTACGGTCGTTTATTGGTTTTTATGCTCAATAGGATGGGTTTCTTTATGCTACCTTGACAGATGAATTTCAATGGATAGAGTGAATGGTTATGAAAAATGTATTTTTCACGGTACAGCGTTGTCATTAAACGCTGCATAAACGTGGATATTGACTTTTGCCTCGTCAATATGTACTGGACTTCATCTCACATGATTGGGTTCTATTGGTTGCCATTTGTTGAAACTATGCAACGTCCTTCTTATATCAGTACATTCATTACCATTCTCTCTCTCTCTCTCTTCTCTCTCTCTCTCTCTCTCTCTCTCTCTCTCTCTCTCATCTTTACATATGTAGAGCCCTAACCCTTAACTGGAAGCTGAAAGTCTTTCACTAACTTTACATACTCGACATTTTCATTATACAAATCTGTTTCCACTATTGCTGGTTTGCAATCTGTATTCCTTTCATGCTCTCTCTCTCTCTCTCTCTCTCTCTCTCTCTCTCTCTCTCTCTCAATACAATTTATCCGCAAAACCACACGCACACTATATAGTTAGATTCGATGTGCGACCTCCCCCTCTCTCTATCTCTCTCCTTCTTCTCTCTCTCTCCTCTCCTCTCTATATATATATCTATATATATAAATATATATATATATATACTTATATATATATATTATATAAATATAATATATTATATATAATAATATATAATATATATATTATATATATTAATACATACATACACACAACAGATACATACAATACATAAATTATTACTTCCTCCTTCTCTCTCCTCTCTCTCTTGCTCTCTCTCTCCGTCCTCTCTGCTCTCTTCTCTGCAATACAATTTAATTCAGCAAACACAACCACATATGTTAATTTTGATGGAATGGCTCTCCTCTCTCTCCTCTCTCTCCTCCTCTCTTCTCTTCCTAATATAATGATATTAAATATTATATATTATTTATATATATATTTATAATTTAAATATATTAATATATATATATATATATATATATTAATAATAAAATATAATTATAATATATATATATATATTCTATATATACATATATATATATATATATATATATATATAAAATACATACATACACACACACATACATACATACATAAATTATACATTCTCTCTCTCTCTCTCTCTCTCTCTCTCTCTCTTTCTCTCTCTCTCTGTTTGTATAGGTAGTTCATTGGCCTTCTGCTCACCTTCCATGCCGTTCCTTCCTTCCTTCCTTCCCCTCGGAGCAGCGTCTCCATATCACCTATCCAACCTTCCCTTCTCCTTCTGCCCCACCCCCTTCAATTTTTCTCCCTCTCCCTCCCCTTCTCCCTTCCCTTCCCCCTTCCCCCTTGCCCTGCCCATGCCCCTGCTCCTTCCATCCCCTTCGCCTTGGACCTAGTCAAGGCTGATACCACTTTCACTCTTGTTTAAGGGAAAGCAGATGTAAGCCCACTCTTTTCTGTGGGTTTGTTTGTGCGTTTTTTTTTAATTTTATCCTTCCCAATTTGCCTTCTTGGGAATCTCTCTTTGTTTTATTTTCAAGTCGCCGAGTTTTATTTTTTTCAATCTGAAACGTTTTCTGAAGTTTGCTTTGTTTTCGTTTTTGTTTATTCTCACATTTGCACACAAACATGTAAGACGTGATCGTATATTTGTTTGTAATTCAACGGGAATATTGTAAATGTCTTGGGCAGGGAATTTACGCGCGCGTGAATGATAATAACCCACACACACTCACCTACATATATATATATATATATATATATATATATATATATATATATATGAAATTGTGATAGCCACAATGCCCTCTTAACTTCTTGATGTACCTGGTAAAAATGATCAGTAGATTCTACGCACCACACACATGTACATGTTATGTATGTATGTATGTATGTTAGTATGTATGTATGTATGTTAATTTGTATGTATGTATGTTTGTTGTGTTGTATGCTTTTGACCAATTATCTGTCTACAGGATCATTCTTACGAATTGCGTACCCCTGGCGATCAGAGTTGCATGGTTTATGCTTCATTGCACTTCACCTCGAGGAAGTCAGAAGAGATCGTGAGATAAATATCCTTTTTGTTGTTTTGCTTTTCGTGCCTTTACTTAGATGGTGATTGTCAGGCATAAAATGATTACCGTTTCTAAACAATTAAGAATCTGCAGCTGTTCATCTGTAGCCTAATGCTATGTTTAGATAAAAAGTATGATATGTTACCACTAAACAACTGCGATTTAATTTCTCCACTAATTATTAACTTATTGGGAGTTTTCCAAATATCGCTAGTTCCTATAATTATATATATATATATTTATATATATAATAAATAAATATATATATTATATATTAATATAAATATACTTCTGTGTGTACATATTATATACATATATATATATTATAGTATATATAATATATTATATGATATATAGATATATATATATATAATAATATTAAGCCAGAGCACTAATATAAGGAATCATGTAAAACTATGTAAAACTGACGTTAATTATAAAGATTTTTATATAATGGACAAGCCCGAAATGGAAACTACCTCAATATACTTAAATCTATTTTATATATATATATATATATATATATATATATATATATATATATATATATATATATATATATATATATATATATATATCAGTTGGTTTGTAGTTGATGAACATAACTCTTCAACCTTTTATATTCACATGATCACTTTAGTGCCTCCCTGATTTCAACACCGCCTGCTGCTGTAGCGGCCGCAAAAGACAGAGTCTCGTATGAGAAATCCCGTAAGAAGCCTCAAATATGGAAGCTGATGTATGGTTCAGAGCAGGAGGAGGGACGGTTCTCTAATGCACTCAGGGGCCCCAACTGGTCTTTCCTTCTTGGGTGGCCGCATAGAAAGCTAAATTACTTCCCGGTTAAAAGGGAGATGTTTATTAACGGCGTCCGCTCCGTTGCGTACGTGTTGAAAATCGACTCTAGCAATGGACTCGTGTGTTTGTTTTCGTCGGCCGCTTTTTTTCTTTTTTAGATATATACTTGGGATTTGCGCTTATGCGCGAGTTTGAATGGGACTTTTAGTTTTCTATAAAAGAAAACTTATTGTGCCGGCTTTGTCTGTCCGTCCGCTCTGTTTTCTATCCGCGCTTTTTCTGTCCGCCCTCAGATCTGAAAAACTGCTGAGGCTAGAGGGCTGCAAGTTGTTATGTTGATCATCCGCCCCCCAATCATCAAACATTCCAAATTGCAGCCCTCTATTATCAGCAGTTTTTATTTTATTCAAGGTTAAAGTTAGCCATAATGGTGTGTCTGGCAACGATATAGGGCAGACCGCCACCGGGCAGTGGTTATGATTATATGTTGTAGCGGCTGTATAGAAAACTCAATTGCGCCGAAGTTTTTAAATTGTTTTTCCTGTTTAATGATTATTCCATGATAAAATGTGAGTTATCTGTATAGTTGCCAGCATGCCCCATGCAGATGCAGCTACCATATTGCACGATAAGAAAAGAGGCCTGGTATGGTGCGTGGAGTTGCTGATATTAGCAGCTGATGGAGTTAGTGGTGTTAGTGAAGAGAAGCGGAAAGAATGGTGAAACTTTGAAGTTTGTTAGCGGTGGAAGTTGAAATGAACTGTCATTTAGTCATGTTATGAGGATGAAGTTCTGAATATAAATACTGGTGGGGAAAGAGTGAAAAAATTTTTAATGAGTAAATGTAGTGGGTGATGGTAGTGTAATAAAACGAGGTGAACCACTGGTTAGGTGAACAAGACCTATACGGAAGATTTCCCCGTAGGGTAGGTAGTGCCGTCAGTGCACCTTATTCAATGTAATGTAGGCATTACTTAAGGTTCTTTACTGCGTCCCTGCGCCCCCAAGCTGCAACTATTTTCATTCTTTTTATTGTACCTCCGTTCATATTTTCTATCTTCCATCTTACCGTCCACCCTCTCCTAACACTTGTTTCATAGTGCAACTGCGAGGTTTTCCTCCTGTAACACCTTTAAAACCTTTTACTGTCAATTTCCGTTTCAGCGCTGAATGGCCTTAGTTGCCCCAGTGCTTAGTATAATGCCAAAAATCTATATATACGGATGATTTGAAAGCGAAGAGGAGTGTTTAAAGGAAGCAGAAGTGGAAGCGTATCAAGGGATTGTGGAGACAGCTCTCCTTCATGGAAACGAAATGTGTATTTTGAATCTGAAAGAGGCAATAGAGGTGGAACACGATGAAATGACTTTCTTGCCTCATTTTTGCTGAGCGAGAAGGATTCCAACGGGGAGGAATGTAATGGATGCTGCTACGATGTGGAAATAAGCTTAGCTTAGATAATACTCTAATAGTTCTATACATTTTTTATTTGTCATTTAAAGGGAATTGAGATCTAAAGGTTGTAAATTGATGGTCCGAAGTTCGATGCTCGGCTCGGCCAACGCGGAATCAGAGGAATTTATTTCTGGTGATAGAAATTCATTTCTCGATATAATGCGGTTCGGATCCCACAATAAGCTGTAGGTCCTGTTGCTAGTTGACCAATTGGTAGCCGCGTAAAAATGTCTAATTCTTCGGGCCAGCCCTAGGAGAGCTGTTAATCAGCTCAGTTGTCTGGTTAAACTAAGATATACTTTTTTTAAAAGGTTTGTAAAGGCATTGTGTAATACGGATTTTTAGGAGGAAGGAGCAGGAGACTAAAAAGGGCTCTCATAATTCAGAAGATGCTGTACGGAAAATTGTGCTGGATGAATTTAAGTAGCTGCTGAGAAAGTTTCCGTTTAGGTAAATGAAACTGCCGATGCTGTGGAAACGTTCTGTATAAGGGAGCGTTTGTGATTCAGCATCTGTAGGTTGAATGAGACAGTAACTTTTTTCTATTATTATTATTATTATTTACTTCAGGGTGGTCATGTTTTTTTTTTTAGCTTTACTTGTTAGGTGGATTACAGAACATTCTTTCTGGACTTGAACTGAAATTTTACCAAAGTTGGTTCACAAGACTGCCAGGGAGTGATTGACTTTGGGAGATGAACAAATATCTGACTGGAAGCTGCGTTTTTCGTTTAAACCTGTAAATTTTCGTTTTGTTCCCAGCGACTAAAGATTTCTGGTCAGTAAATCATTTGCTTTCTGCGTTTTGTCGTTGGCGTAGAAATAAGCTCTCTGCAGTTTTCCACTATTTTTTTCAAACTGAGCTTACTCCTGGTAAGGACAACGGCTTTTTTCCCATTAAAATTGTTCATTATGGCTTAAGTGACTGTACTCGTAGTTATGTAACTAATGGTTTTTTGTTTTACTCACGAGAGCATTTAACGTAATATGCATATTGGGACCATTGCAATTGCACAGTAAAATCAGTAATATTTGCTAATATTTGAACATAGACATTATTTGTTAAAATTAAGGTATTATTTATTGTACGTTTTATATTAAAAGGTCTTGTTTACTTTATCACAGAGGGGCTTGAATTATTTTTGCATCGTGAATCGGTTCCAAGCTGTAACAGTGGTGCGCAACTTTTTTTTTTTTTTCTGACCGGACAGCATATTCCCCAATTTCATCTGGTTTGTTACCTTCCCTTAAAAAAAAAAAAAAAAAAATTCGGGACGCCATATCTTAAAAATTAACCATAGAATCTTCTTGAAAATAATCTCAATATGTTTACCACGCCCAAGATACAGATTAGTTTTATTCTTGAATTATCGTAACCTTAACCTAACCTAGAGGCATGGCCAAAAAAAAAAAAAAAAAAAAAAACCGAGGCGGCCACTCGTCGTAATGCAGTTGTGGAATATGCGACCAGACATGGTTAGTTTAGTTTATTTCAGTGGTTCTTGATAGTTTTTTTTTTCCCTTAAGGTGGTCTTGGGCAAGTGCAGTCCGTTCATGCTACCTGAAAGGCCCATTAAAACATTCTGGTTTAAAGCTAAGGACTATATTTCTCTGTCATTCACTACTGGATAAGGGAGGAAGTTAATCCACCGAAATATAGTCCCTAGCTTTAAACCAGAGTGTTTTAATGGGTCTTGTATACTTGAGACGTATCCTGTTTTAACAGAAGAATTTATATGTATTTTATATAACTATATATGTGTGTGTATGTGTGTGTTGGATGTGCTGTCGGGGATGAAGCTCCAGAAGATGTCAGCTATCCAGTTCCCAGTAAGCCTTTAAGAATTAGGCTGGAGGGGCATTCCCTGCTTCTCGGATGCTTAAGGGCCGTGTGTGATGACGACGTGTGGAATTTGTTGGATGTCGCCCAGCATTGCACGCCTTCGCTGATCTTATAACCAGTGGAATATCGAACCTGTCACTGCCGTAACATGGACTCTGGTTAACTTTCAGCCTCTGAAGTATAATTGAGAAATCGGGGAATTATTTCTCTCTCTCTCTCTCTCTCTCTCTCTCTCTCTCTCTCTCTCTCTGAAATTACACACACACATATATGTAGTGTGTGTATAGAAAGATGGACAGATAGATAAACTATATCAGAGATGCCATATAAATCAGTTTCAACAGAGTTGCCATATGTAGGTTCGTATTCCGGTCAGGGTAGATGTACGCACTTATAAATTCACATTGAATAAAATTTAATGTAAGGGAAAGTGAATTCGATATGAACATGCTATTTGTGTCTCTTTATATATATATATATATATATATATATATATATATATATGTATATATATATATATATATATATAATGTATATATATATTATATATATATATATATATATATATATATATATATATATATATATATATATAATATGCGCGTGTGTGTGTATACATATAGAGGTGTATGTGTTGGGGATTTATGTATAAGTCGGTTCAGTGTAAGTAAAAAAAAAAAAAAGGTAGCATTAAAGATGTCGTATTTCTGGACCCGTTTCTTTCTCTGTATTTCTTCCGGGAATTGACTGAATTTGTTTAAGCCGAGGTATCCGGCAGGTTATTACGTCTTATCTCCAGTAATCAGCATTTTAAATAATATTTACTATTCGATATCACTTGTCATCATAGAAAGGCATTGTATTGCTGAGGGAGCAGAAATCACATCCAGGCTTTTTAAGCGCTTTTTAAAAAGTTCTGAATGAAAAGCACTTTTGTCAGGTAATGGTGTTCACAAATTGATGAAATAGTGGTTAACGTATCAAAGTGAAAGTCACAATCCCCTGGGGAGCGCCTCAGTGTCGTGGTTGGTATGGTCTTTGCCTGCCACCTAGGTGGCCGCAAGTTCGATTCTAGGGCATTCCACTGAGGGGACAGAGATGTGTATTTTTGTTGATAGAAGTTCACTCTCGACGTGGTTCGGAAGTCACGCAAAGCCATTGGTCTCGTTGCTTAATAACCACTGGTTCCATGCAACGTAAAAACATCATACAAACAAACAAACAATCCCCTGGGGGCTTTAGTATTGGACAATCCTTCTGTTCACTGGTTAACACTTGAAGATACACTGGAAAACCAGAGGTACTCTTGCAATAATTCTGTTTCAGAACTCTGTATTTTTAGAACGGTTTATTGTAGGTTGGTTCTGTTAATGAAACCGTGTTACGTAGATAACTATTCTTGGGAAGGTTTGGCATCGATTGGTTATTATTACTCTTCATAGGGGGAAATACCGTCAGTGCACCTCACGTGGTGCACTTTAGACATTGTTAAGGGGTTTTGCAGCGTCCCTTCGGACCCTAGCTGCAATCTTTTACTGTACCTCCGTTCATAGTCTCTTTTTTTTCATCTGACTTTCCACTCTCCAACGATTGTTTCCCAGTGCAATTACGAGGTTTTCTTCCTGATACACATTTAAAACCTAAGCCTTACTATCAGTTCTCTTTACGGCGCTGAATGACCTTATAGGTAGGTCTCAGTGCTTGGATTTGGCCTAAATTCTATATTCAATTCAATCGATTCAGTTCATAGTCAGACACATTGACACACGTCCTTTGGAAGATCTATTAATATCTTCAGGGCTCGTCTTTGTGAGAAGTTGACGAATGAGTTCCATTGTGTCATTATTCACTTCAGTTCAAAGAAGTCACGAGTTCCTTCGGATCATCATTCACTTCAGTTTAGAGAAGTCACGATTTCGCCTTCGGATCCTCATTCACTCTTTCAGTTTCAGAGAAGTCACGAGTTCCTTTGGATCCTCATCACTTCAGTTTAGAGAAGTCACGAGTTTCCCTTCGGATCCCTCATTCACTTCAGTTCAGAGAAGTCAGAGTTCCTTCGGATCCTCATCACTTCAGTTTTCATAGAGTCACGAGTTTTCCTTCGGATTCCTCATTCACTTCAGTTCAAAGAAGTCACGAGTTCCTTCGGATCATCATTCACTTCAGTTCAAAGAAGTCACGAGTTCCTTCGGATCATCATTCACTTCAGTTCAAAGAAGTCACGAGTTCCTTCGGATCATCATTCACTTCAGTTCAAAGAAGTCATGAATTCCTTCGGATCCTCATTCCCTTCAGTTCAGAGAGTCAGAGACTCGCGGGAAAAGTACCAGTTGACAGTGATCTGCCAGGTTTTTTCTTTCGTATATTGAATTTACAGTTAACAAATTAATATTGATTATTGTCTTTATTTGTAACTTTTGGTTGCTTCCTTTTAGCATTTTTTTCATTTATTTATTTAAGTCGGTATGGTGTCATTATTAAATCGTTAATTCCTTGTTTATTTAATTCTTTCCACGTTATTTACTCTTATTCGTAACCGAGTATTGCATTTTATTCTAATTGTTATTCTCGATGGTCTGCGAAGTCTCCCAGTTAGACAGCATCCTTTTGTCAAGGTATATATAAGAGAGAGAGAGAGAGAGAGAGAGAGAGAGAGAGAGAGAGAGAGAGAGAGAGAGAGAGAGAGGAAGGATATACATCCTAAAAGGCAAATCGACTGTGAATATATAAACTCGTTAAATTTTCCCGTTCGTGAGAGCTAAATATTAATAAGAGTATAATACAGTCATCTCCCTTAACTGATAATAATACATAAATTTTGTGAAATTTATTTATTATTATCAGTTGCCTTTACAATTTATCCGTTTAAAGAATAAAGGACATCACCAATATCTCTCGCGCTTAGAAACATTCGAGGATCCAAATGTTGTACTTTTTAATGAATTATAAAGGTAAAATTCAGGAAAATAAATAATAGGGAGTGAAGATTATTAGTCTTAATAAGAAAAGGACACCACAAATGTTTAACCGGTTATGAGGAAATTTGCTTTTGACCATTGACCTTTTGACCTGTTTCTCCAAAGAATAGTCATCTCGGGAATGTCACCTGATAATTACATCTGTTAAGCTTCAGCGAGGTCAAGTAACCGGGTTGAGATTGTGCTTATGAACACACAGATGAAGACTTAACAATTTTTTGGACATTTTTTAGTATATTATCATTCACTTATTCATTATTTATCATGTTAATTTATATATTTCATCTTCATTAGGGCGCTGAATAATCCTGATGGATTCCAGCGCTTGGTCCTCACGATCTAAATTTCATAATCAATCAATCAATCATACTTATTGACATTCAATCACGATGTGTATATTTGCAGTCTTTCATTGTTTCCGTGGAACTAGCTATGGTCTTGGTCTCTTCATCATAATCTCAGTTGTTCTTAAAGGCTTAAATCCTCATGTTACACCTTGAAAACATTTAACTCTCAATTCCCTTGAGGCGCTGGATGACCTCGTTGACCCCAGTGCTGGGGGAAGCTTTAGGCCTAAATTCTGTATTCCAGATATTCCAAACTCCAAAATTGAAGGTTTAATTGCAGTTGTTTTTCTTTTTTGTTATTACATAGAGAAAACGTGTGCTTTTACTTTCTTTACCAGCCCACCCTCCATCTTGAATGAATAATGAATGAATAATTAATAGTTATTTGGCGTCGATCTTGAGCGAACATTAAATTAGTAGCCACGTGACACTTCTCAAGACTTCAATGAGCTGCGATAACAGGGCGCCCCTTGTTGCTGTATACCCATTCGGAAATGAATCTGAAAGGGAGGATACGAAGAGAGAGAGAGAGAGAGAGAGAGAGAGAGAGAGAGAGAGAGAGAGATGTTCGCCGCAACATTCTTGCCTGTACATTCACACCCGTCCAGGTTCAGGACGGGTGTTGACTTGAGCCATCTTTAAATAAAAGGTTACGAGAGAAATAGGTGACAGTGCAGAAGAGGCTGTCTTCCTCCTCTTTTCTCACCTGAAAAATCTGAAAGTCTCGTCGGAACAGTAGGGACGAGAATGAAGAGGGCGGGTCATATCGCCGATAAATATCAGTGAAGAGATTTAATCTTTTTCCAGAGAGAGAGAGAGAGAGAGAGAGGAGAGAGAGAGATGTGTAGGGACATGGTAGACCGGTTTTTGGTGTTGATAGTTCTTGGGTTTTCGAGTTTCATGTAAATCACTGTATAGTTTTGGCGGTCCGAAAGGAAAGCCTGTTTTTCATGTCTAAATTCGACTTGGAAGGAGGAACTACGTTGGGTTTGCCACAGATGCTTCAAGAAATTCCAGTTAAGAATTTTTGTCCGTCTACCGTGAAGGGAAGACGTCATTTAAACGGTCAATCTTTGCCTCTTACATATCGGAAGTGGTGGTTATTTTGTTTTCTGATGAAGGGAATCTCTGAGTAATGTTCTGTTGAAGGGAATATCTCTGAGTAATGTTCTGATGAGGGGAATATCTCTGAGTAATGTTCTGATGAAGGGAATATCTCTGAGTATTGTTCTGATGAAGGGTATATATCTGAGTATTGTTCTGATGAAGGGAATATCTCTGAGTAATGTTCTGATGAAGGGAATATCTCTGAGTAATGTTCTGATGAAGGGAATATCTCTGAGTAATGTTCTGTTGAAGGGAATATCTCTGAGTAATGTTCTGATGAGGGGAATATCTCTGAGTAATGTTCTGATGAAGGGAATATCTCAGAGTAATGTTCTGATGAAGGGAATATCTCTGAGTAATGTTCTGATGAAGGGAATATCTTTGAGTATTGTTAATGTTATGTTTAAGCATTTGAACTCACATTTTCCTTCTTTATGTGTTACAAACATACACATACGTGTATGGATTTTTTCGACATTGAGCTTTCTCATTACTAAGGGGTTTCTCAAAACAAAAATGTCACTTTTACTTTAAATGCTCATTCATACTTTAACTTCTGGGTCGATGATGAACCCCTCATATAGAAATGGATTTTCAAAGCATTGACCGTTTCATACACTTACAAAGAAGGCTTACCAATAGCACATAAGCCCCTTACGGACACTTCGCTAGATATAGTATTGGTAGGTGATAAGATGGCCCTTCCAATACAATACCTCTTCCGCGCCTTCTTTTCAACACCTGACATTATCGTCCCTTTCCTCCTAACATTTCTAAGTAATACATTAAATTTTATCTGCCAATTGTCTTCAGTTCGTTCCACATGATCGAACCATCTGGAAACATACTGATCTATTCTTTCACCTTTGCCAACATTTTGACAGTGTTTTATCTTTTCACCTATGCCAACATTTTGAGTAGTATGTTCTATCTTTTCATCTATGCCAGCATTTTGAGTAGTATGTTCTATCTTTTCATCTATGCCAGCATTTTGAGTAGTATATTCTATCTTTTCACCTATGCCAACATGTTGACCAAATCTACATCACTCCACCCTGTTAATTCCTCCTGTGCCACAAACACTATGCAAGTATGAAACATCCACGCTTCATTTCCTTGACAGAAGGTTTGATCAACAACCAAGTCTCCTCCCAACCTCTATTTCCTTCCTTGCTTCACCTACATTTTGACTCCTCTTTCATACTCCTACCATGCCCTGTATTTATTCCCAGATACTCTAGGAACCACTTGATTTTATTCTCTCATTCTCCATATTATCATTCATTCAACTTTTGACCAGTCATGCCCTCACCTGCATATCCTGACACAAGCTTCGGTTTTCTTTAGAAATCTTTTGGTTTCTTCTGTGCTATATAACATTAATTCACTCCACATTTAATGTATAATTTGTCATATTTTTTTAAGTTTATTGTTTGCATCTTTTATTGGATATACAGTTGCTCACTAACCCTCTTTCCGACTGTAGTTGTGGATCAGATTCTCGCTGAAATGACTGCATACTTGCATCCCACGAATTTTTATCACTGGCCTTTCATTTCTGGGTCTTAATTTTTTCTTCTCATTTTCCTGTTCCTGTTCCCCGCCATCTGTTTTTCATTCCTCTTCCTTCCGTTTGATACCCGCAAATACTCCTCACTGACTCACACTTCCTCAGATTTTTTATACTCCTTAATTAGTCTTTCTGTAATTCTAGCCTACTTGACACATACTTTCCATTATATGCTCTACTTACTTCTTACTTACCCAAGATACCTCCAGCCACCCCTCATCTCATCATTACACCCAACAACCGTAGGATCTTTGTGTAATACCAAATTATTAAATGAAGGTACCTCGTGGTTTTCTATCTCCCAGTTATACTTACAAAACACCCTTCTTCATTCACATTTAAACCACCCTTTCAAATTCTCCAATCCACCCAAGCATAGATCCAAGTTCTCTCAGGAGTACTAGCCTTCATTCTCATTGTTTTTCATTCATAGCTGGAAAAGTTTTCATCTTGCCAGATTAAGTCTTTTTCTCTACAGTCTGCAGATTTACAGACTTGTATTCTTTACCCCGACTGCATGGCATTACATAAGCTGCTTCTTGTGTTCGAACCTCATTTATTCCTAGACATATGAAGTTTCGTTACGTTTACATGCATAACTTCTACAGGGTGTTTCGAAATTAGAGGCCCCCCTCTACAGCATAAACTAAAATTGATATGGACAAAAACAAAAGTAATTCAGAACAGGTATTTATTTAAGTTTCTCTCTGAATATTTAATATTTTGTGTGGCCTCCATCTGCTTGTACCACTGCCTGCATTCTTGAGGGGTATGATTTCGGCAAATCACAAAAAAGCTGAGATTCAAACTCCATTTCCTTGAGCACTTCGGTCGAGGCTAGGTATACCATCATAGTTCACTGTGCGCGCCTCAACACGATCCTTTAAGATACTACCAATGTTTTCACACACATTAAGGTCAGGGGAGCTACCTGGAAATTCACTTGACGAGAAGAAATCAATACCACTGTTTCGAAGCAGCTGCTGTGTCTGAAGAGCCTTGAAACATGGTGCCCTATCATGCAAAAATGTGACTCCTCAACAGATAACACATTTTCAGGATCTTTAAGGAAAGGAAATGCTCCACCAGTAAGCACAGTTTCTCTGAAGTATTCGCCATTCCATGACTGTCCTTTTTCTTTGATGATCCACATTAACCATTTGGCTGTGAAACAGAAAAATTCCCAAACATTCAGGAAATTTCACAACTTTTCGATAGCGCACGTCATTGCTGATATTATCCAACCTTGCAGCCCAAATGATGTCATTTTTATGGTTTGGCTTCCTGACTGTGTAAATGAAGACTTCATCTGATGCGGCAACATCAGATGGAATCAGCTTCATCCCAATCTTTAAGAAATGAACCTCAAAACTGTGCATGGTCTTCTCTCTGTTGCTGAGTGATGTTGGGCTTGCTGATGACATGAAATGGCTTGATACCAGATTTTTTCAACTCACGATATACAGCATTATAACTTCTCTTCTTTCCCCTTTTTATTTCTAGTTCAAGCGCCAATTTACGTAAAGACTTTCTCGGTCTACCCTCTGCCTCAGCTATGATGTCTTTTGACTCCTGAGAAAGGATTTCAGGCCTTCCAAGATTCTCACTCTTTTTGCAATGGCAGTCGTATGGATTTTTGTTCCAGTCTCTTGGATGATGATGCGGCTATGGGCACGCTAAGTTAAGACTCATTTGTCTTTGTTGACCTGAGTATGAATTAATTCCTGAGTAGTCAGACTACTGTGGCAGTCGCCACCAATGTCGAAAATGGCATCCAGCTGTCGTCATCCCTAAAGAGCTGCGGGGATCAGAAAGGGTAGCATCGTTTGGTATAACACACACACACACACACATATATATATATATATATATATATATATATATATATATATATATATATATAATATATACGTATATACAATTTATGTATGTATGTATAGTGTATTTATATGTTAAAAAAATGCCAAAAAAAAATAAAAAAAAACATTGATAGCAATACATATATTTTTTTACCTGTAATAATTTTCTCTAACATTCTCATATATATATATATATATATATATATATATATATATATATATATATATATATATATATATATATATATATATATATATATATATATATATATATATATATATATGTGTATATATATTATATCTATAGATATAAATTGCAAGGGTCAATACGACCAGTAATTTTCTAGTCAGAAGCCAAAGAAAGGAGGGAGAAGAAAAAGGAAACAAGGGAGATTGGACTTGATAAAAGCAATAGACCTGGAACTTGAGGAAGAAAGGTTAAGAGTCAGAACAAGCAAAAGGATGAAGGGAATTTTATACGCTTGGCAGCAGAGGCGAAGTAACCGACTAAACAGTGCGTCTGGGGTTTACCTGTTTCTACTGAGTAAAAGTGGGAATACCTGATTGGAGGAGTAACTCTCCTCTTGATTTCTGTGGGATAGATTTTAAAAGATAGCTATAGAAAACGGACAGATGTATAAAAGAACAAGACCCATAGTAATTCCAGGGGAGACAAAAAAGGTAGCAGACGTTGCCCGTGAACGATAAGCGTGAAGAGTTTTCATGAGAAATTAGAAATGAGGTTATGCAGAGTCCGAGTAAATCCATAACCGTGAAGCCTGATAGTCTTGCAGAGAAGATAGTCAAACATCAGTGGAGTAAACGGAGGGTCCTTTGTAGATCATGCCTATTTAAAGTCATTCTGGTATCCTGAAAGTTGAGAACTGTATATATTCATTATACCTTAAGCAATTGAGATTAAAGCGTTTTCATAACTCGTCAATTGTAGAAATTAAAGAAATATGCTGATAGTTGGAGGTTTTTGGAAGGTTCTGTGTTTGGGGAAGGCTTGAACAATACAAGTCAGATGGTAGCTTTAAGAATAAGTGAGGGACAGGCAAAGGTGAGAAAGACACTGGAAACAGTTATTTCGTAAAATCTTTTAGGAATTATGCATTGGTTAAATCTATGCCAAATGTATAATAGAGGAGGAGACATAAGCCTCCATAGCTAAGGTTAAAACCTCTCCACCAAAGAGGCCTTAAGGTAAGAGCTTCAACTACCGAAGCAACAATCTAAAGGATTGTTTCAGAATACCACTTTTTGGTTGTTGTTTTAGATTTAGCTGACCTTTATGCCAGCACGGGCTCTTGCTCATAGAGCAGCCCGTAATATTTTTGGTTTTCGTTGCGAACAGTGGGGCAATTGTGAAGAAGGATGAAACAACAGAATTGATACAGTCATGTAAGTCATTTTCTTTATTGATTACAAGGTTGGAATAGTTGTGATGATATGAAACACATGTTGGTTATTGAATAGTTGTTCCATCTCATTTGGAAGGAAAATGGCAGCTACCCACTTCCCTCCCACATCAGTCTCCTAGCTGCAACCACTTTCGTTCCTTTTACTGTACCACCTTTCATAGTCTCTTTCTTCATCTTACTTTCCACCGTCTCCTAATACTTGATTCATAGTGCAACTGCGAGGTTTTCCTCCTGTTACACCTTTCAAACATTTTACTGTTAATTTCCATTTCGGCGCTGAACGTCCTCATAGGTCCCAGTGCTTGGCCCTTGGCCTAAATTCTATAATCAACTCAACCCTGCTCAGCGGAACGGAACCACTCAACCTAACACATACTGACTGAAGTGCATGCAAAAGTGGCTAGTTTGGTAGTCGAAGCAACAGGCTTTTGACAAAGAAGCAAAGCAGTTCTACTTGAAGGGTGTAAAATTGAATTAACAAAGACCCCAATCGTTAGATTAGGGTAAAAAGCGATTATAGTGAAAGCCGATAAGGAAAAGCATTACCGAATGGATTTCAGAGAGGAGCAAGGACTTTTATAAGAGTTAAGGATAATTGGTGCTCAGAAAGCACACAGAGGAGGCAGGCTGTAGCAAACAAATAGACCATGAGTGGAATCTCTTCATCTATCTATCAGATGAGTTCGCCACGTACAACAGACTTAGACATCAGACTAAGGCCCGTTTCAGAAGGGTCGTCCTGTTTCTCCCCTGTAGTCGGATCTCAGCTGGATGTTGGAACTTGTCCAAGCTACTGCTGTTAAATACGTTATTATAATGTGTACATTTATGTATTTCAATTTAGGATACTGATAATACAGAGCATGAGTGTAAATTGATATTTGCCGGCAATGTTTGATGGTTTGCGACGTGGAAAATGATGTTAAACAAGTTCCTTTCCGACTTATTTGTATTTAGCTTTGGTTTTTATCAAGATGATAAATCTTTTTCTTTTATTACATATATATTTGTGCATGTATATATGTATGTGTATATATATATATCTATATATATATATATATATATATTTATATATATATATATATATATATATATATATATATATATATATATATATATCGAGCTACAATGTCCTTTAATATCTAATTCGCTCTACCTCGGAATTAATATATTTTTTTCATATATGCTTAACGAAGGGATTTTTTCTCGATAATAGACTTGCCTGGATTGGGGCGCGAATCCAGGATCCTTTCAAATCCAGGAACGTCAGTGAAGCTTTTACCTACTATACGAGGTAGAGCGAATTAGATATTAAAGGACATTGTAGCTCGATATATGTATATGAATCACGGAAAAGAAAAAGAAACAAAAAAAGTGATATGACCTTCCTTATATTATGCATTATATAGACATTTATATATATTATAATATATATATATTATATATATATTATAATAAATAGTATATAATGCTGCCCACATCAAAAAGCATTCAATTTGGTCCTCGGATATTTTGCAAGCCTTTTAAATTATTTATTAATGAAGAGTTAGACGCTGATATTGAATGGTACATTTTAATTGCTTAGGTACTTTGATAATTATAATAATAGTAATAATAATAAATTAATTATAATAATATTATCCCTTTAACAAATGAGGAACTTCTATAATAATAATAATATCCTCTGATAAATGAGGAACTTTCTATAAATCGGTTGTTATTACTTTGCTTATGTTTTTTTTTTTATTTTTTTGTTAGAACCGGTTGGTTACTCCTGTTCTTCCTCATCGACCTCCTGCTGATACCAACAGGTCTTTCTCTCTTACTTAATCCCTTCTGCAGCGCTTGAAGCATGAGTCTTATCACGCCTTTGATTAATATATATATATATATATATATATATACATATACTATATATATATATATTATATATATCTATATATATATATAGTAAATGTCTTTAAAAAGATAACATAGGCGGAGAGCGAGAGGAGCAGAGAGAGAGAGAAAATATGCATAAGGGTAATTGTCCATTTTTCAGTGTTTGGAAATAACCATTCTTCGAAATGTTTCTTATTTTTCCTTTATGTCTGAACAAAAGAATGAACTAAAAGTGGAGAAAGGAAGTTAGATTGGTTATTTACATTTTTTAAAAATCAAACTGAACGGAGTGAAAATTGTGCTTTTATCTCTCTATCACAACCCCCGCCCCCTTCTTTTTTTTTCTTTCTTCCGTCTTTCGCTCACTCCTTACTGGGCACGGAACGATGATGCCCGTCTATTGTTTATGACGGTCATCTACATCGGGTCAAGATGGAACATTGAAAGTTTAAGATAAAATGGTGGTTTTCTCCTTCTGCCATCTTGTTCAATAGCCAAAGAATTTTTTATTGAGTTTTTTGTTACTAGTTCTATGAGCAAAACTGATTTTTTACAGTATTTACTTCGCCACTCTTAGAGGGGTATTGCCGTCAGTGCACCTCATGGGGTGTAATGTAGGCATTACTAAAGGTTCTTTGCAGCGTCCCTTCGACCCCTACCTGCAACCCCTTTCATTCCTTTTACTGTACCTCCATCCAGATTCCTTTTACTGTACCTCCATCCATGTTATCTTTCATCTTTGCTGTCCACCTTCTCCTAACAATGATATAGTGGAACTGCGAGGTTTCCCTCCTGTTACACCTTTCAATCCTACCCACTACTTTCAGTTTCCTTTCTAGCGATGAATGACCTCATTGGTCCTAGTAGTTGGTTTTTGGCCTAATCTCTATATTCCATTACATTTACTTTGCCGTTGCTCATTTTATTGCCACGAAAAAAGAAAAATAGCGTAACATCATTCTATAGTCTGTTCGTGTTCCTTTTCGGCGACGTTTCACTTAACGTAGAAATGACACAGGCGAGTGAAGTCAGTGTGATAATTGGGTAACTAATATTTTTACCAATTTTATCTGTCATATTCCTCTAAGTCAGAATTGTCACAAGTATTTCGGCAAATTTGCATTATCTGGCTATGGGATTGGTCAGCGGTAGTTCCTCGTTGTACGAGTCGGTTACGTGCTCGAGTACTGATCTCAGGGTCCTGGTTCG
>NC_061101.1:18698078-18703078 GCF_015104395.2 Macrobrachium nipponense | reverse complement strand
CTCACCGTTTTCATTCTTTTCCTCTTTTCATTTCGTCAAACCTTCCCTGTCTGCGAATGATGATATGCCGCGTGTGAACCCTTCGGGGTCTGCTCAAGTCTTCTCTCATTGCCGGTTTTCAGTTAGCTTCCCTCACAAACAACGCTTACTGAATTGTCGCATTGGCAAAGCCAGCGCCTCAGTGGCGTGGTCGGCATGGTCTTGGCCTGCCACCCAGGTGGCCGCAAGTTCGACTCTCAGGCATTCCACTGAGGGGTGAGAGGTGTGTATTTCTGGTAATAGAAGTTCACTCTCGCCGTGGTTCGGAAGTCACGTAAAGCCGTTGGTCCCGTTGCTGAATCACCATTGGTTCCATGCAACGTAAAAACACCATACAAACAAACAAACAAACATGGGCTAAGCCCAGTGGACATTAGAATGCCATTATGGAGAGTGCGCTGATTTCTTAATTTAAGCTGTTCACATTGTAGTTTGTAATTCCAATGTATTGATTGTGTACGAGTGATATATATATATATATATATATATATATATATATATATATATATATATATATATATATATATATAAAGATATATGCCACGAAGGAAAAATAAACGAAGGAGGATCTGCGAGACCTTTCGACGTTAAACGTCTTTATTTTTCCTTCGTGGCATATCTTTATTATGGATTTATCACGTTCCTAACTTTCGTGATTCAGTTATACATGATATATTATATATATATATATATATATATATATATATATATATATATATATATATATATATATACACATAGTTTACACATTAAGGTTAATTATGTTTATAATATTCATAATAATGTGTTTATAATTATACACACATAATTACCATATATACATAACATATACAGATATCTATATCTATCTATATATATATATATATATATATATAATATATAGATATAATATATATATATAGATATATTATATTATAGTTTTACATTATTAGTAATAATGTATATATCATAAAAATGTGTATATATACACACATACATATATAACATACAATACATAAATGTATATGTAATATTTATATCAAACGCATCCGGTCGCCGCATACACACTGAAACTGCTGAACCGGGGATGGATGAACCTCCGTGCAGAGAACTTAACACCAGCTGCCTTATACACCTAAGCAGAAGGCTCACCAGCAGCATGCCATACCTAATGACAATGTGTCATTTATTTCATTACACACACACACACACACACGCGGAAACTCACACAAAGGCATCCTGGTTGTTGAGGCTCCTCCTTCCATATATACATATATACATATAATATATATATATATATATATTATATATGTATATATATATATATATATATAATATATACTGATATATATATAGCTGATGTATATAGCTTATTATAGTTTAGTAAATATAATGGACGATGTTAGGATGAAAGTAGAGGGAAGTCCCAACGTAGGCAAAGAAAGAAAAATAGCAGTGTATGTGAAAATTATTATTTTATTTTCAGCAAAGATTCTAATTATCATTGAAAGCCAAGATGGAGTGTACGGGGGGTGGTTTAGCCAAATACTTCTCGGAAGTGAAAAAAGTTCCTCGCTGGACGATTGGTTAACGTGCTCGCCTACCGTTTCGGTAGTCCGAAGTTCGATTCCCCTCTGTGCCAACGTGGAATCAGAGGAATTTGTTTCTGGTGATTAGAAATTCATTTTTCGATGTAGTGTGGTGCTGATCCCATAATAAGATGTAGGTCCCGTTGCGAGGTAACCATTTGGTTCCTAGCCACGTATAAATATCTAATTCTTTGGGCCAGCCCTAGGAGAGCTGTTAATCAGCTCAGTGGACTTGTTAAACTAGATATACTTACTTTTACTCGGAAGTAAGATGTTGACTGTAGAGAGAAGAAAGTGGCTGCAGCTGTTTAGACGAACTGTTTGCGTAGTATCTGTAGCTTAAGAATATGAATTGATAGAATAGGAATTTGAGAATATATAGTGGTGAAAGGATTGGTCGAAATACTTGAATAAGAATAAGATTCAGTCATGAAAATAGAATCGTCAATGAGAGTTCACGGAAAAGTTGTGTAAAGCAGCATATTTACGGGGAGGAAGAAGAACACCAAGAAATTGCGGATTAGATAATATGAAAGAGCTATTTAAAAGTTGAGGTCGTGATGCCTAAGGAGTGCGAAAAAGCGTGGATAGTATGATGGAATGGCGCGATGTGGTTAGGAGGGTTTGACGTGCTGCTGATGAGTTTACTGTGTGGGTGTAATTAGCGGCCAATGTTAATGACATTTCACCGTATTGGGGGTCCAGTCATGATGAAACGGGGGCAATGATTATGTGTGTGTGTGTATGTATATATACTTACATACATATAAGAATTTTCTAAGATGCCAAGTTCATGGTCAGAATGGAAATGCTAATATTACCACACTCACACTCCGTGATGAGCCATACCTCTCTCATTTCGTGAAAATGACAATAATTTGCCGTACTTTGTTTCTGTACCGTAGTGTCATTCTACCTCTGTTTCTTTGCAACGTGAGAATGTTGAAAAAGCTCAGTGACTGTGCAGGCTCTCTCTCTCTCTCTCTCTCTCTCTCTCTCTCTCTCTCCGTTCTGTGGAACAAAGTAAGAGTGATTTCCTTTGACTAAATTATTCATGGAGAGGAAATGACCGAGGTGAGTGAAAACAAAAAAGAAAAAACTGGGAAATTCCTTTTTATCTTTTTTTACCTGATGTTTTTTTTTAGATTACAAGTAAAAGTTTTTCATTTTGTCCATTTCTTTTTTTCTTGGCGAATTTCTTTCCCCAGACATTTTGGTGATTTTCTTTTGTAGATACTATGAATGAAGAGAAATCATCAGAATATGTATATTTTTTTCGCGAAAGCGAATAGGATGCATTGGCTAGATTTCGCATTTACTCACTGTATGCCTCAATAACTAGGACCCTAAAATACGAGGATTATAGGACTCGCTGAAGAACGGAGTCATGGGGGAGATAGATAAGATTTGCCAGTGGAGGGAATTGAACGAACCTGGTTTCGGTAAAGCATAATCGTTGGTCTGAAAACTAATTTGTTTAGAGCAACAGCAAGTAGCATTTAAGGTGGATTTTTTCGTTTTCAGTAAAATAAAACCGTTGAGATGGCAATTTGTCTGTCTGTCCGCAATTTTTCTGTCCGCCCTCAGATCTTAAAAACTACTAAGGCTAGAGGGCTGCAAATTGGTATGTTGATCATCCACTGTCCAATCATTAAACATACCAAATTGCAGCCCTCTAGCCTCAGTAGTTTTTTATTTTATTTAAGGTTAACGTTACCTGTGACCGTGCGTCTGGCATCGCTATAGGTGCCTACAACACAGGCCACCATGGACCCGTGGCTGAGAGTTTCATACAGAATTGTTCGTTGTACAGAAACTCGATTGCGCCGAAGAGACTTCGGCTCATTTTTTATTTGTTTCTGTTTTTGTATTCAGTGTGTATCATAGAACTTGAGATTTGTGGTTACAGAGAATAATTACGAATGGGAAGGTTATGAAAGATTATTCATTAATTAAATGACCATTGAATTTTTCTGTTTACATATTGTTTGAAAGGCTTGTTTGACCCATGATGTAGCATCGCTTTTCTAATACTGGGTATATCTGGTGAATTATCAGCACAGTTACCTTAAACTGTGTTTCACGACGAAGATTCAATGGCGATAATGACCCAGGCATGAAACAGATGCTGACCAAACTTGGTTTGAAAAAATCGCAAACTCATTTTTCCTGAGAAAACGTTGATTTTATGTCGAGATTGGTCGCCGATTTGAAATTCTTTAGGGGGCTATTACTGTGCACCTCACGCGGTGCGCTGTAGGCATAACTTGATGACATTGCAGCGTTCCTTCGGTGCTTAGCTGCAACGCCATTCATTCCTTTTACCGTACTCCATTCGTATTCTCTTTCTTCCATCTTGCTATCCAACCTCGCTTAACATTAGTTTCAGAGTGCAACTGCGAGGTTTTCCTTCAGTTAACACCGTTCAAACCTGTTTACTCTCAATATCCGTTTCAGCGTTGAATGCCCTTATAGGTCCCAGCGCTTGGCCCCTGGCCTAAATTCTATATCCATCCTTTTAACAAGTGGAATTAGGGAGTTCTAAGGTTATTGTGAATTTTAGCATTCCAGAAGGAGAAAATTTTTCGACATTACTTGTTTACATTGACATTTTTAGTTTTTGTGCCGCTTTGTTTGTCTGTCCTTAGATCTTAAGGACATATTGGAGCCCTCTAGTCTCAGTAGTTTTTAATTAATTTAAGGTTTAAGTTAGTCATAATGATGCGTTTGGCAACAACATAGGCCAGGCCACCACCGGGCTATGGTTAGAATTTCACGGGCTGTTGCTCATACAGCATTATACCGAGACCACCGAAAGATAGAAAGATTTTTGCTAGCCTTGATTACGTGATGTACAGAAAACTCGATTGCGCATTAGAAATTTCGTTGCGTTTTTTGCTCTTTTTTCAGACAGTTGTCCGAAACTGTCGAAGAAATCTGATCGGTCAACTGTGTACTTTTACATAAACTCATTGGTTGTGCATTCACCTTTTAGGAAATTGAATGTATTTCAATTTTATACATAACCTTCTCTTGGTCTGTGCCTTGTGATTCATTTGGGAGCTTGGGTGGTACACATTTTAATACACTTCAAGAAATTCCAGAGGAGTTAACTTATCCAGTATTGGTTTGTCTGTATTAAATGATCATTCGTCAATGTCATTTTTGAAAAAAATTTTCTATATTAAATGATCATTCGTCAATGTTATTTTTTAAAAATATTTCTGTATTAAATGATCATTCGTCAATGTTATTTTTTAAAAATATTTCTGTATTAAATGATCATTCGTCAATGTTATTTTTTAAAAAATATTTCTGTATTAAATGATCATTCGTCAATGTTTAGATAAAATTTACTGTATTAAATGATCATTCGTCAATGTTATTTTTTAA
>NC_061101.1:18645578-18695578 GCF_015104395.2 Macrobrachium nipponense | reverse complement strand
AACGCCCTCTAATTTTGCATCATTAAGACCCACCTCTCTACAGTACTCTACATCCAGTAACACTACAAATTACAGACCGTAATGAAAACAGGATGACATTCTGTTTAGTCTCTCTCTCTACTGACATCCCTTATTGGAAGGTACATACTCTCCTTCAGTACACCTCCTTTTCACCCAAAATTATAGCTGGATTCACACCTAAATGTTCATTAATTCACGCTTTTTCGATCTCACTTTTTCGTTGACTCTGTGTTTCGTCTTTTCATTGACATCCACAGAAATCATTTCTTCAGTCCTGACACTACGCTTAAATTTCTTGCCTTCACTCAATCCTTTTATCTTTTTTTAAAAGGGTTAAATTTCACACCCCAACCCTGTTTCATTCACGAATACTTGCCATATCTCTCTTTAAGGATTCTCCCACTACAGAGTTCGATTCTCGGCTCGGAATCAGAGGAATTTATTTCTGTGGATAGAAATTCATTTCTCGATATAATGTGGTTCGAATCCCACAATAAGCTGTAGGTCTCGTTGCTAGGTGACCAATTGGTTCCTAGCCACGTAAAAATATCTAATCCTTCGGGCCAGCCCTATAGGAGAGTTGTTCATCAGCTCAGTGGTCTGGTAAAACTAAGATATACTTAACTTTTTTCCCACTACAGACCAAAGGCGCGAAGAGGAAACCAAAGATGAAAGAGTAGCGTCATCAGTATATCCAGTCAGTTTGTTCTCCAGACCTTTCTGCATATCAGTGTCATTAATATCGATAATGAGCAGTAAAGGTCCAAGATCATTGCTTTGAGGGGCATTTAAAATATTACTAAAACTAAAAATGTTCTGGATCTACTAAATATCATACGTTGAGTTGTAGTAGCATAAAGAGTTATGCTCTAAAGACTGTCCCACTCGACGTCAGTGTAGATAACAAATAACAAAGCTTCAAGAACATTACCTTGAGAAGCACCTCAAGTGATAATACTAAAGCATCAATACTCGCCATCAACACAGACACTTTTAGTTTGCCTTTTAAAAAAAATCTTTGAAAACGTGAGTAAAAGGTCCGCTAGTAGGTAAGTGCTTCGTGATTGACGTGGTCAAAGGCTGGACCCTCAACGAGAGCACTTTTCAAAACAGTAACCATAGCATCACAAGTATTAAGGCCCTTACGACGAAACCCAACAAACCCTCAAAAACACTAAGGGAGCTGTTATAGCAATTACCTCATGACCGGCATCACTCTCATAAACGGATGTTTCAGTATTAACACATGAACATGTTCATTATCTCATTTGATCTACTATGGAACTATACTCAATAAGCAGTTTTTTTCAGCTATTGACCCATGGCCGAAATGGAGTATATTTCCATAGTAGGTCTAGTCTAGTCCTGAACATAGTATGGGTCAATGGCTGAAACAGCTAGTTGTTTATTGGAGTGTAGTTCCGGTATGTAATATATATATATATATATATATATATATATATATATATATATATATATATATATACATAAATATATAATATATATATATATATATATATATATATATATATAATATATATATATATATATATATATATATATATATATATATATATATATATATATATATATATATATAATATATATATATATATATATATATATATATTCAGATACACACCTATATACATATATATTACAATGAAGATAGATGTGCAGTTCATTATTCAGGACAAAAGCATAAAACTCTAGGCAATAATGAAACTAGTAAAATTTTTAGTAAAAAAAAATTAGTTCTTTTAATCAAAACTGAAAGCTTAACAGATTACGACTTCCATTCTGAGCATCCAAGTTTGCCTGTGAAAATGCAAATGTGGCAACATTCCAAATTAGTCAGGTTGTTTCCTTTGTTGGTTCAGGCATTTTTTTTTCTCGTTGTCTTGCAACTATGACGTACCATTATAATTTTGACCTCTATGAAAGTAGTGTAAATACCGAGCTGAAAAGAATGTTGTGGTCGTGGATGCAAACTTGAAGAATAAGAAAGAGCAAAGGCGTAGGAAAGCAAGTGAAAAAGGCTCCGATGTTTCTTCGGCGTATAAATCAAGGCCATCGAAAATAGTTCTATCGTGGCTAACTTTAACCTTAAATAGAATAAAAAAAACCACTACGACTAGAGGGCTGCAATTTGGTGTGTTTTATGGTTGGAGGCTGGATGATCAACAGGCCAATTTGCAGTCCTGTAGCCTCAGTAGTTTTGAAGATCCGAGGGCGGACGGAAAAAGTGCGGAGAGTATAAAGTACGGACGGACTGACAGAGCCAGCAAAATACTTTTCTTTTTACAGAAAATTGATAAAGGAAGGAAGACCACGAATGTAGAAAAAAACCGCCGTTCCTTCCCATCGCCCTGTGCATCTAGTAGAAAGGTGAGGATTGTATATCTATCTGCCTGTCTCTATTCATTACCGCCCGCCTCTCGGAGAGTCCGGTTAGAAGCGAGTGCAAGCACCTGTTTGCTTGCTGGTTGCTTAATTGATGTTTGGCGAACCCAAAGCGTACCCGAGGAGAGAGACTCGTTAGGGGCCGAGAGCCGAGGGCTGGGAGCGGAGGGAGGAAGGGAGGGAGGGAGAGAGAGTTACGCTGAACAACTGAGACCTGACGTAACTTTCGACAACCTTCCTTATGTGATGCTCCTCTTCCATTGCTTATGGCGCCTGGCATACCGCTGTTCATTTTTTTTCCGTTCAAGTTATGGTTTTTGTTGTACTTGTTGTGCATAGAGGCGACGGTAAAACTACATCTTTAAACTATGTACATTTGTGTTTTGCTTTTTAGTTTATTCATTGTTTGACTTTGCTGTTTTGTTCATTTTGGGAGCTTTTTATGTAATGTGAGGTCGTTGAGTTTTTTAGACTGTTATCTTTATTTCCAGGAAACATAGTTTTGTCTTTATGTAGACTCTTTTGATTATTCGTGAAAGGGAGCGCAGGATGTTGAAATTCAACAGCAGGGTCCGAATGTGTTGGTACTGTGATCTTGATAAACATATACTTGAGCGTATCTCTTATCTCTTATAACATCTATAGCCTTCGTAAAACAGTCGGTCCGAATAAATGAAGTTCCACTAGAACATTACTGTAGCTCTTCTCTGATTTTCTCGCAAAGTCTTCAACCAGAATTCGACATCGTTCTGTTTTGGTGATTACCAAGCTCTTCTACGTTCGTACCGCTTAAAGGACTTTTTAAAACGGCTGCGAATCCAGTAACTGATGGAGATTCATGGGCGAGATACGTCCCGTTCTGTGTCGGGAAATCTTCATTGGAGTTCAAATGCGCCCTTGTCCAGGTTTATGCGAAATTCGATCTCTCTCTCTCTCTCTCTCTCTCTCTCTCTCTCTCTCTCTCTCCAGAAGGTGTTCACATTCCTTCCTTTCTCTTTTCTTGTTCTCAAATGTCACGGTATTTAGCATTATAATGTTCGATTTGAGAAGGGGAAAACTTGAATGAAGGTCACTTCCGTTCCCATTGAAGAGGTCATTGAAGATTTCCCTCTTCTGAAAAAAATACGAACGGTTGTATCGACTCCTTTCTCTTTTAATTAAAGATTGTATATTGACGAGTGTTGGCGTGTCATAAACAGGAAATTGCTAAGTCAGACTTTCTCTCCTTTGCATTTGTCGTATAGCTGTGCTACTATTTATATATTCCGGTACCGTAGCACATCCCGAAAACAACAAGTTTCGCTTTGTAAATTATTATATTTATTCAAGTTCACGCTCTGCGTTACTTTTAACCGCTGTTAGAAAATGTGGCGTCATTGTACTTTTAATCCTATCGGCTTTTATATATTCAGCATGGAGTCTTGCCTTCCCATTTTTATTTTTATTTATTTATTATTATTATTAATTTTTTTTAGCTTGGGTATTCTAGTGGGGTTGAGTTTGAGCACCGTCCTTCCTTACTGCTTTATTATTTATGACCCTGTGGATAGTGCATAAGAACCTTTTATAATTCTACGACCAGAATTCTCTCTCTCTCTTCTCTCCTCTCTCTCTCTCTCTCTCTCTCTCTCTCTCTCTCTCTCTCTCTCTCTCTCTCTCTCTCTCTCTCTCTCTCTCCAGGTTTTTAAACGAGTTATAATATTCATCTAGGCATGTTCGTAATATTTGAGCCCCGACGTCACATAATATGTTGTATTGAAAGTTGATTACAGACCACATGAATCTCGCTCTCAAGGCATCGTGAAGTCGTATGTATATATTCATACTTACATGTATACATACATACATAAAAGTACATGTATATATATTTTATATAGGTATATATATTTATGTATATAAATATGTATTATATATACATATATAGATATATGTTCTCTATACACACACAAACACACATATATAATATATATATATATATATATATATATATATATATATATATATATATATATATATATGCAGAAATTTAAGGTAAATGTATAACTCCCACTCGCGATATCATCGATGAAGATAATATGTAGTCTGAGTGTAGTTTTACATCTCAGACTTGTCTATTATTAGGAGTTAGTGCAATTTGTTTACTTCTCAGTTGAGGGTATCTAGTAAGGAAATGGCGAACATAAGGCATGCCAGATGACAGGGATATCAGTGTCAGCAGCACAGTAAACTCTGCCGAAGTTTGTCACCATAAATTTATTTCAGACATCGATTCAAGGATGAATACTCCTTCAAGGTTGATGGTGGACAGTGCCTATTTACAGTGTCTGTTTTTTCTTATATCAAGATAGTCCTTCCTTGCACTCGGCATATTTCTCCTTATCTTAAGATAGTCAGTCCATTCACTGATTTTCATGATACTTTTGTGTTGAGTCATTCCGTCCCAAAATTTTTCCTCTGGGGCACAATCTGTAAAGAATTATTACGTGATCGGTATGGTCTTGGCCTGCCACCTCGGTGGCCGCTAGTTAGGTTCTCGGGGATTCCATTGTGGTTCGGAATTCATGTAAAGCCGTTGGTCCCGTTGCTGAATAACAACTGGTTCCATGCAACGTAAAAACACCACACAAACGAACAATTACAGTGTTTTCTTCCTCTCCCCCCCCTCCCCCCCCTTTTTTTTAGAGTGAAACTCAACAATATGAATAGGTAGATCATGGTCTGGATATGTAAAACATAGTGTAAGTAGTTAGGAATGAAATGACACTTAAATGTCAATTGTTCACAATTTTCAGATTTTGTCAGAGCTTAGTATCACAGAGAGAGAGAGAGAGAGAGAGAGAGAGAGAGAGAGAGAGAGAGAGAGAGAGAGATCTGTTTTATATGCTTAGGCATAATCCTTCTTGAAAATATGTACTGACACCAAATAGAGAATTGATTGGGTTATGGCCTTCATGTTGTCTTGTTTTATCGCTAGTGCTGCATACGATAGATAAAAGTATTCATCATAATTCATCATAATTCAGTGTAAGTAAGTATGGTATTGTATAGATTGAATGTCTGGTGAATAGAATTTCAGTAAGGAAACCATGACAGTCTTAAGGTTTATTTATTGGTTAACCAACCTGGAAAACTTACAGTTTTTTTTATAAGCAATATAAAACTGGAAGTGTCCGTGGCCTAGTAAGGAGGGAGTGATTGTATACCGAATATTTATGAATGTTGGCAAGGCCCGGTTTCTTCTTGCAGTGAACCATATGAACCGGTATGTTGCATGTGCATTTGGATTTGTGTTTAACATAAACTACTCGTGTGTGCGTCTGTGTGTACGTGTACGTGTGTACGCGCACGGCCGCGCTCATAATTTCCCCAGGAATGACATGGTTGGAAATCTGGCAAAAACTAACCCGGGGTATTTCTGTAGGTTATCTGTGATATGCTGTAGTTGTAGTGAAACAAGGTTGATGCGTTTTTGTTTGTCATTCTGCTATCATTCATTTATCGAAGGAGACATTTCTCTTTGTTGAAATTCAAATATTATTTATACAGTAATAGGTAGGTAAGCTAAGTTGTCTAGCTTGCGAACGCCACTGATTCATCAGTTTAGCGAACACAGATTCTGTGTTTTTGTATCATATGATTTCAATCATTCCAGTTAGAAAGAAGACAGTTATGAGAAGTTTGTACATTTTACCAAGTACATTATTAACTGTGGTTGTTTGTAGTGCTGATTTGGCAAAAAAAAAGAAATAACTCAACATATAAAGTTATCGAGTTACAAGAAACGTTAATGACTGATGGAGATTCTGGCTGTCACGAGAAATGGCCTTTTTCTCAAGGAGACAAAAAAAAAAAAAAAAAGAAAAAAAAATCTCTCTCTCATCTGGCAGTGATGTTTTTTCTTCTTCCATTTTCCCGTCCAGTTTTTATTGTGGTCATCGTGTATGCATAACAGATGTTTCTTTGCTGTTAACACTGTTAATTGGCCGTATAATGAATGCCTACCGCTGACCGAAGCGATTTAAGTGTGTTAGTTTTTGTCCCGATGCGAAGTGGAGGAAGATTTGGGAAAGGACGTCGGGGGAAAAACTCGATTACCTCAGCCACAGAGAGGTCCGTTGTTTTTGCTCGGTGCCTGCTTTCTTGTCCTTTTGCTGTTGTCGTTGTTATTTTTATTATTCATGTTGCTGTTATTAGTTATTGTTATTAAGAATATTATATATTTAAACCCACCGTTTTCGTAACATATTTATTTATAGAACTGTTCCAATTGCTCGAGAGGCATTGCCAAACTGTGCGCAAAAGTATAGTTGAATAACACAGGTGCTTTGAAGAGATATTCACATTTTGTCTTGAAAACAGCTTACAAGAAAGGAAACCAAAATGAGTACCTAAACGAAAGACATATAATGCGAACATTACCTGAATTGGCAACGAAAGTGCCATTGAATGCATATATTCAGAGAACAAGTCCATTCGGGAATTACTATGGATTGCTTAATGTGAATTAAGCATTCGGGAATTACTATGGATTGCCTAATGTGAATTAAGCATTCGGGAATTACTATGGATTGCTTAATGTGAATTAAGCATTCGGGAATTACTATGGATTGCTTAATGTGAATTAAGCATTCGGGAATTACTATGGATTACCTAATGTGAATTAAGCATTCGGGAATTACTATGGATTGCTTAATGTGAATTAAGCATTCGGGAATTACTATGGATTGCTTAATGTGAATTAAGCATTCGGGAATTACTATGGATTACCTAATGTGAATTAAGCATTCGGGAATTACTATGGATTGCTTAATGTGAATTAAGCATTCGGGAATTACTATGGATTGCTTAATGTGAATTAATCATTCGGGAATTACTATGGATTACCTAATGTGAATTAAGCATTCGGGAATTACTATGGATTGCTAAATGTGAATTAAGCATTCGGGAATTACTATGGATTGCCTAATGTGAATTAAGCATTCGGGAATTACTATGGATTGCTTAATGTGAATTAAGCATTCGGGAATTACTATGGATTGCTTAATGTGAAGTAGTGCTTGCTGCCATCCTCAGATCCTTCTTAGAATTGTAATCTTCGAAAAAAAAGGAGGATCTGTTTCTCATGGCAATATATGGGAAAAACGGCTGCATTAGCCGCAACTGTCTTACATCTGACCGCTCTGTGTTCGTCCACCAGCACCGTAGGAATTTTTATGCATTGTTCCAAGTACCGCAAACAACAGTTTGAGGAAAATGATAGTAAAAGTTAACGAAAAGTGAAACTGGTTGTTCTATTTTGTGATATGAGAGGCTCAAATTAAGTGACTTTTATTAAAAGTTAATCTTACTAAACGTAAGGTACTAAAAAAATAAATTACTAGAAGTATATGATCTTAAGGTTAATGGGATATATGTATAACAGGTTGCTTGGCAGGAACGTCAAAATTCATTGTTAGTCATTTTGTTACTGAAAAATTTCCCTACCAACTTAGGTCATAATATTATTATTTAAATTCAGGCTGTACGTGGAAGACCAACTAATTGGATGGAAGGGGAAAGGATCTGTACAATTATCCGATTATGCGAGAGACGTATTCATTTCATTTTTGCCAGTGGGGTGTTCTTATGTCTGTCCAGGGGGATTTTAGGGAGGAAGTCTAACTTCGTTCACACGATTTCTTTCTAGAAGATCATGAAAATATAATTCGTTTTTGCGTTTTTTCTCTATCGTGAGTTTAATTTTTAGGTCGGGGATGAAGGAAACGTGAGTTTCGCATGGCAGATTCACTTGCAAAGGTTTTTCTGGTTCCAGAGTAATTTACTGCCTTAATGGCATTTAGATCCTGGTTTGCTGACGTCTTTACAGTATAGTTTCTGTGATCTTTCCTAGAGAGTGGACCATTCCCCCCCCCCCCCCCCCTATGTATCTACCTCCGCGGCATGCTTAGTACAAGCCCCTTGGGGATGACCGTAAAACCATAAACAAAAGATTAATTATCATAAAGATAATGACTCCCAAGAAATATAAGTCCTACACAGCGACCACCGAAAACCCTTGGAGGTCACTATCAAGGAGAGATCCAGTTTTTTCATTCAGTAGACTTACAGATCAAGAAAAATGGAATTTGGGTAAAATATTTGATTTTCACATGCAGAATTTTCATCGAGGTGCTTTCAAAAATTGATGACAAAACACTAATTCTCTGACAGATTGGTGGTCAATGTGTGACACCCAAAAGTCAAATAGCATCAATTCTAAGGCGTACTTGACATACACGCAGTGTGACGTTCCAGGTATATTGGTTTCCAGGATCTGGCACCAGGAGGAGGTTCAGAATGATTAATTTGTGGAGTCTTGTGATACGATGCTCTGTCAAGATGGCGCTTTAGTACACTCGCCTCCCGTAGAGGTTAATGCCGTCATTGCATTTCACGTGGTGCACTGTAGACATTACTTAAGGTTCATTGCAGCGTCCCTTCCGTCCCTAGCTGCAACTCCTTTCATTCCTTTTACTGTACCCCCATTCATTTTATTTCTTCCATCTTGCTATCCACCCTCCTAACAATTGTTTCATATTGTAACTGCGAGATTTTCCTCCTGTTACACCTTTGTAACCTTTTTCTCAGAATTTCCCATTCAGCGCCGAATGACCTCACAGGTCCCAGCGCTTGGCCTCTTGCCTAAATTGTATATTCTAATTCTGATA
Organism: Macrobrachium nipponense; assembly: GCF_015104395.2. NCBI lineage: Eukaryota > Metazoa > Arthropoda > Malacostraca > Decapoda > Palaemonidae > Macrobrachium > Macrobrachium nipponense. The sequence goes on along the minus strand of NC_061101.1, from coordinate 18,686,447 downwards.
TGGTCGCTCTCAATCTGTCATGCTGAAATAACAAACGCTAAATTTAACGTCAGTGGCAAAGCCACAGGGAGTGCCTCCTTCCAGGCTCAGCGCATAAAGGCCCAAGGGGATACATACTATATCGACGGCTTATGAAAATAGCGGGTCATTCGTTTCATGGGGTAACCTACTGTCTGTTCCTTGCATGACTGTTCCATTGTACTGGAACTGGATTTTGTTTTTTTTCATCTCTCGGTAGGAGGGAACTAGAATTGAAACCTTGGTCTTGCGTCATTATGTTCCCACTCCATCGCAGCTGTCTGCGGTAATAACGCCACTATTTACGTAGTAAAAGCAAGAAGAATTTTGTTTTTTATTTTTTTGTGTTCCTCGCGGGCGGGAACACACACACACACACACACACACACACACACTCTTTACTCCGGGGGAAGAGCACCACCATCTTGAATTCAAGATGGCGGTGGAAAGAGCCAGGAGTGTGCTTGGAAAGTAGAAAGCTGTGCATGGCGAAAAGGGTTCCTCTCATGCTCGCTGCGCTTTCTGGCCACGATGGCGGATTGGTTATGATATATATCTTGCTCAACATCCCGGCCAATAACCGGAAGGGTAAACGCTGGGAAATTGGTACTCGTCTCTTGAGTAATGCCACCATGTTCTCAGCGTGGTTCACTGGAGGTGATTTTCAGCGCTTGTAATAAAAGGGCCTCTGACAGCGAAATTTGAGGGGTCTTTGTTACGCCAACGGAAATTGGGCCAAGGATGATATTTCATTGTTCTTTATCACGTTTATTGAGTTAGTGGTCATGTGGATTTTTTGGTATTTTTTCTTTTGAAAAGATTGCTGGTAACCATGCAGATTCATCTGCATATGCATGAAGTATATTTAGAACACACACACACACACACACACATATATATATATACACACACACACACACACACAATATATATATATATATATATATATATATATATATATATATATATATATATACACACATATATACGTGATATCACATTACCATGATTCATATACATATATGAGCTACTAATGTCCTTTAATATCTAATTCGCTCTACCTCAGAATTAATATATTTCCATATATGTTTAACTGAAGGGGGAATTTGTTAGGCGATAATAGAATTGCCGGCCGATGGGCACAAACCATTGACATCTTCAATTCCAGGACTAGCAGTGAAGCCTTAGCCCACCCCGCCACCGCAAGAGGATATAAGTTTATGCCGCCTACCGCCTTCAAACACCTGTTGCACTCCAGGTATTTGTAGTTTTTGGAGACTGCATCAAACCCCCTCGTTCTTGGTAGTGTTGTAGTGCTTTTGCCCGCAACGTAGCCGTTATATATAAGTCATATCACATACCGTGATTCATGTACATATATCGAGCTACAAATGTCCTTTAATATCTAATTCGCTCTACCTTGGAATTAATATATTTTCATATATGTTTAACCGAAGGGGAATTTGTTAGGTGATAATAGAATTGCCGGCTGATGGGCACAAACCATCGACATCTTCAATTCCAGGACTGGCAGTGAAGCCTTAGCCCACCTGCCACCGCAAAAAGGATATAAGTTTATGCCGCCTCCCGCCTCAAATACCTGTCACACTCAGTTATTTGTAGTTTTGGAGACTGCATCAAACCCCCTCGTTCTTGGTAGTGTTGTAGTGCTTTTGCTCGCACGTAGCCATTATAATAAGTATGTCACATTACCATGATTATGTACATATATCGAGCTACAAATGTCCTTTAATATCTAATCGCTCTACGTCGGAATTATATATTTTCATATATGTTTAACCGAAGGGGAATTTGTAAGGCGATAATAGAATTGCCGGCTGACGGGCACGAACCATCGACATCTTCAATTCCAGGACTGGCAGTGAAGCCTTAGCCACCCTGCCACCGCAAAAGGATATAAGTTTATGCCGCCTCCCGCCTCAAATACCTGTCGCACTCAGGTATTTGTAGTTTTGGAGACTGCACCAAACCCCCTCGTTCTCAGTAGTGTTGTAGTGCTTTGCCTGCACGTAGCCTTATATAAGTCATATCACATTACCGTGATTCCTATACATATATCGAGCTACAAAATGTCCTTTAATATCTAAATCGCTCTACGTCGGAATTTTATATATGTTAACTGAAGGGGAATTTGTAAGGCGATAATAGAATTGCGGCCGATGGGCACGGGACTATCGACATCTTCAATTCCAGGACTGGCAGTGAAGCCTTAGCCCACCCGCCACCAACAAGAGGATATAAGTTTATGCCGCCTCACCCAAATCAAATACCAGTCGCACTCAGGTATTTGTAGTTTTGGAGACTGCATCAAACCCCCTCGTTCTCGGTAGAGTGTAGTGCTTTTGCCCGCACGTAGCCAGTATATAAGTCATATCACATTACCGTGAATCCATACATATATCGAGCTACAAATGTCCTTTAATATCTAATTCGCTCTACCTCGGAAATAAATATATTTCATATATGTTTAACCGAAGGGGAATTTGTAAGGCGATAATAGAATTCGCCCGGCCGATGGGCATGAACTATCGACATCTTCAATTCCAGGACTGCAGTGAAGCCTTAGCCCACCCTGCCACCGCAAGAGGATATAAGTTTATGCCGCCTCCCGCCTCAAATACCGTCGCACTCAGTTATTTTTAGTTTTGGAGACTGCATCAAAACCCCTCGTTCTCGGTAGCGTTGTCGTGCTTTTGCCCGCACGTAGCCATTATATAAGTCATCACATTTACCCGTGATTCCTATACATATATCGAGCTACAAATGTCCTTTAATATCTAATTCGCTCTACCTCGGAATTAATATATTTTCAGATATGTTTAACCGAAGGGGAATTTGTTAGGTGTTAATAGAATTGCCGGCCGACGGGCACGAACCATCGACATCTTCAATTCCAGGACTGGCAGTGAAGCCTTAGCCCACCCCGCCACAGGGGCCATTGACTTGAATTTCAAGCTTCCAAAAAATATGGTGTTCATTCGAAAGAAATAAAAGAAGGTTAGATATTAGAAAAACGAACAAATAAATAAATAAATGAAAATGGAAGTACATTTTAAGATAACTAGGAGAACTGTATTAAGGTAGCAGTGCATTGCATCTTCCCTCGACCTTCAGAAGTTCCAGTTTCACGACATCATCCTCAGGGAGGCTGTTCCAGAGTCCAACGGAGTAAGGAATAAAGGACCTCGGGAACAGAGAAGTTCAACAGCGAGGCATATTGGTGCTGCTGTTCAGCGAATCTGGTTGCTTTCGGCAAGAAAAAGGGACCAGGAATCAATTGTGAATGTGAACGATCTCTGTGACAATGCAACTTATGAAAAATTGAACAACAAGAGACCATCCGTCGATGGTCCAAGTTATAACTGCTACTATTAGGAAACAGAAGCCTACCACCAAGGACCACTCTATGTAAATTTGATTTGATTTGATTTATACAGATTTTTGGCATTATGCCAAGCACTGGGGCAACTAAGGCCATTCAGCGCTGAAACGGAAATTTACAGTAAAAGGTTTGATAGGTGTTACAGGAGGAAAACCTCAAAGCAGTTGCACTATGAAACAATTGTTAGTAGAGGGTGGACAGTAAGATTGAAGAAAGAATATGAACGGAGGTACAGTAAAATGAATGAAAGTAGCTGCAGCTTGGTACCGAAGGGACGCTGCAAAGAACCTTAAGTATGCCTACATTGCACCGAATGAGGTGCACTGACGGCATAAAACCCCCCCCCCCCCCCCCCCCCCTACGGGCAACTCTATGTAAAAGAGATAAATCTCTGGTGGAAGCAGACATCGACCCTGCAGGACAGTGTTCCAGTAGGTAGGACAGACTTGAAATAGGTCGCGTTGATTTTATCACTATTATAAATATTTGGGGCTTTAGGGACATTACCTACCTTTCGTGAGGCATTAAAAGTAAGACGAGTCAAAAGTTACACCTTGAATAGTTAAAGCTTCCGACTCATTCAGCAGAGTCCCATCCACCAGAAGGGGAGGATGGGGTGGGAAATCTGTACGAGATCTGCTGATCTGTAGTATTTTCGTTTTACTGGAGTTCAGCCTCATACATCACCGACTACACCATTCACTGATCCGGTCCATGTCCCGGTTGCGGCCGAAATCGGCTTTATTTCTCATAAGTGTTGCATCATCGGCACACTGAAATCTTGTTTACCAGGCCAACTATCATATCACACACACACACACACACACACACACACACACACACACACACACATATATATATATATATATATATATATATATATATATATATATATATATATATATATATATATATATGTGTGTGTGTGTGTGTGTGTGTGTAAGTGTGTGTTTGCGTGTAATGTTGTTTGTTCTTCATATTTCGTTAATGTCTCAACAGAAATTTCTGCTTTGGTTTTGGCCAAAAAATTTTCCGCAACCTCTCTCTCTCTCTCTCTCTCTCTCTCTCTCTCTGACCTGGAATACCTGGCCATTCCGCTGTGCTGAATATATTTTTTGCATGTATTTCAACATCAGAATGTTTGTCAGAAAGTTCCTCATTCATTATATTTTATTACCTATGTGTGTGTGTGTGCTTCTCTTTTTCTCTCATTTCCAAGTTTAAATCACCCTTTTTTTGCTGTTAATAATATGTATTGATTTTGTAGTGACGTAGTGTTTTTATTTTTCCATTATTTAATTATTTTCGGATTATTCATTTAGTGTGTCTTTCTAATATGCTTCATTTTCATTTGGAACATTTCATGTAATACGTTTTTATAGAAATGGAATTGATGGTCACTTTCGCGTGATTTGACTCATTTTCAGTTCTAGGTGAGTTTACCTTACGAATGAATACTTGCTGTGGTCAGAGCGGTATTGTTTTTTTCCTTGACCACAGACATCGTTTATTGCCTTTTTTCTTCTCGTCTTATAAGATATCTCTGCTTTTTTCTTTTCACTTTTCTGTACTTTAACAGATGGGTGGAACTGGTTGTTATGTTTGTTTGTTAGGAATTTTCACGTTGCAGCAACGGGACCAACGGCTTTACATGACTTCCGAACCACGTCGAGAGTGAACTTCTATTACTAGAAATGCACATCTCTAACCCCTCAGTGGAATGCCCGATAATCGAACTCGCGGCCATCGACGTGGCAGGCCAAGACCTTACCGATCACGCCACTGAGGCGCTTGGTTGTTATGAGAATGGTCGTCTGTGGCCCCTGGATTGGTTTATATGTTGAGTATTATGCAATATTTGTTAAGAGATGCCTGGCGTTGAAAAAGTTGGCTTTTGGTAGAATATTCAACTTATTCCCACACTTTGTAAATTATTCTTATCATATTTTGCTATTGAAAGGTGTGAGAAAAGATGTGTCAGTATAGAAAGTATTTAATGTAAGTTGATTTCAAATTCTTCAAGAACTATAACATTTATTTTGATTTTATATATTTTTAATTAAGATTAATTGCAACCAAAAAATGTAACTTACGACGCAAGATAAATAAACAAGTCAATCTAGCTGTGGGATACATAGCGTGCGAGAGGGTATACTATGTGTACCAGCAAATGTGCTTGCACACTTATTCGTTTATACATTCGCGCATACTATGCTCAGTTATTGCGATACAGTCCCGAATTGGAATATATATATAGTTCGCATTTTGCGAGCGTTTCCTCCCCGATTTGTGGCCGGCTGCGAGAGTTGTATCGTTTTTGACAGCCTGGACAGATTACATCGACTTCGCCTGATGAATGGCCGGGAGATGCCTGTGCCTTCCGCGGGGGTCGGGATGAGGCAACACTTCCAGGTTTGTAAACGGCCCAAGAGAGCAGTTGCTGATGCCAGGCCTTTCATCTCGCCGGTTGGGGTAGGGGGATGGGTCTCTCTCTCTCTCTCTCTCTCTCTCTCTCTCTTGCTTTGGAAGTGTTCTCGGATTTTCTTCTTCGCATATATTTGTTATTGCTTTTGTTCTTCATCTCATTATTATTATTATTTTTTTTTTTTTTGTTGCTCTATCACAGTCCTCCAATTCGACTGGGTGGTTTATTTAGTAGTGGGGTTCCGGGTTGCATCCTGCCTCCTTAGGAGTCCATCACTTTTCTTACTATGTGTGCCAGTTTCTAGGATCACATCTTCTGCATGAGGCCCGGAGCTACTTCAGCCTCTAGTTTTCCAGATTCCTTTTCAGGGATCTTGGGATCGTGCTAGTGCTCTATGATTATGGGTACGATTTCCACTGGCATATCCCATATCCTTCTTATTTTCTATTTTCAGATCTTGATACTTATCCATTTTTTCCCTCTCTTTCTCTTCAAACTCTGTGTTCCCATGGTATTGCGACATCAATGAGTGATACTTTCTTCTTGACTTTGTCAATCAACGTCACGTCTGGTTCTGTTTGCACGTATCACCCTATCCGTTCTGATACCATAGTCCCAGAGGATCTTTGCCTGATCGTTTTCTATCATCCTTCAGGTTTGGTGACTCGTACCACTTATTACTGCAAGGTAGCTTGTGTTTTCTTGCACAGGGTCCATGGGGGGGGGGGGTGGAGGGCTTTGTGCCACTGGAATCTGCCTCTTTTTGTACTGGTTCTGTGCAAGTGCCGGGCATTCACTTGCTTATGTGGTTTATGGTTTCATTTTTCGTATTGCACTTCCTACATATGGGAGAGATGTTATTTCCGTCTATCATACTTTGAACATATCTGGGGTTCTTAGGGCCTGATCTTGTGCCGCTTGTTATCATTCCTTCAGTTTCCTTCTTTAGCTCTCCCCATTTGTAGCCATTGCCAATTGTCATCGCTGGCTAGTTCTTTAGTCTGTCTCATGTATTGTCCGTGCATTGGTTTGTTGTGCCATTCCTCTGTTCTTTCTGTCTTCTCCTGTCTCTGTATATTTCTGGGTCTTCGTCTACTTTTATTAGTCCTTCTTCCCATGCACTCTTTAGCCACTCGTCTTCACTGGTTTTCAGATATTGCCCCCGTGCTCTGTTTTCGATGTCGACGCAGTCCTCTATCTTAGTAGTCCTCTCCCTCCTTCCTTTCGTGTTATGTATAGTCGTCCGTATTTGCTCTTGGGTTTGAGTGCTTTGTGTATTGTCATTTGTTTCCTGGTTTTCTGATCTATGCTGCGGAGTTCTGCCTTCGTCCATTCCATATTCCTGCGCTGTATCTGAATACTGGCACTGCCCATGTGTTTATGGCTTTTATCATATTTCCGGCGTGAGTTTTGACTTGAGTATCGCCTTGAGTCTCTGCATATATTCTTTCCTGATCGTGTCCTTCATCTCTTGGTGTTTTATCTCCTCCTTCCATTATTCCCAGGTATTTGTATCCTGTCTCATCTATGTGTTTGATGTTGCTCCCATCTGGTAGCTTATCCCTTCAGTTCTCGTTACTTTTGCCTTTTTGTATGTTGACTAAGGCGCATTTTCTATTCCAAACTCCATCCTGATGTCCCCAGATACAATCCTTACAGTCTGGATTAGGGTATCTATTTCCTTGATGCTCTTACCATTCAGCTTGATGTCGTCCATGAACATTCAGATGGTTGATTTTGTTGCCTCTTTTCTTGAGTTGGTACCCGGCATCCATCTTCTGTAGTACTTTTGTCATGGGAAATCATGGCTACTACGAAGAGTAGTGGGGACAGTGAGTCGCCCTGGAACAGATCTCCCTCTCCTGATATTAACCTCTGCTAGTCTTATTATTATTATTATTATTATTATTATTATTATTATATTATTATTATTATTATTATTATTGGAGAAACAAATCCACAGTTATGTATATACACATATATATATATTTAAAGTACATACATTTAAAGATAATTCTGAACGGAAAGCTTTCGGGAAACTGTTCGCTTCCCCGTTTCAGTCGAACAGGTTCCCGAAAGCTCTCTGTACAGATTTATATTTACATAGATTTATATATTTAAATAATTTGCACATAACTTCAAATATATGCACATATACATAACTGTGGATGCGTTTCTCCATTTCAAGCCTGTTAGTTTATTTTATTATTATTATTGTTGTTTGGATAAGATTAATGTTCTACTTGGTGTTATTTAATTCTTTTAAATTAGAAAGACGTATTCATTTATGAGCTCATTTAGAAATTTATGAAATTAGCATAGCGAGAGAAATGACCTTTAGTTGTACTGATCTGCTCGACTGTTTGGCGTTTTAACACTTAGGCCGTTTTTCAGGTACAGATTTCATATTCAATTTGTATTAAGAGGTGCTTCCACAAAGCTGTAAAGCTCGAGTGGGTTACAAGTCGACGGCTTATTGGTAGTTCTAAATAATGCTTCGCGCGACTGTCTATGTTTGGCAAAGGCTTGTTCTTCACTTACCGTCCTTAATTTGTTTTCAACCTGTATATCATATAGTTACTTAATAACAATTTATCGTAAAGAAGTTTAATTCTGATATGACTGAAACACAGGGAATAGGAACACGCACACATACACACACACACACACACAAGACTTTACAGATGCCCAGACTTCCAGTGCTTTTATCGGGTTGCCATCACCAGACCTAGTAAACAATGATTACTAAGAGAATGTACGAAAAACAAGATGAGAATAATCACTGCTTTTGAAGAGAGAGAGAGAGAGAGAGAGAGAGAGAGAGAGAGAGAGAGAGAGAGAAGTAGGTACGCGTGTCTATATATGTGTGTATGTTAATATGAATATATACGAATGCGTGCATGAATACGGGCCTAGAGCGTCAAAATTATTCACAGACTGCCTGAGATTATTATACATTTTAAAGCCTGTAAATACTGTAATAGATTTTTTTCTTACGTATTTTATGTGCAGAATCTGAATCTCTATAAAGTGGCGGATGAAATCCGTTCGATAAAAGACTTTGTATGATTTGAGACGACGTTCGTTGTGAAAATAGAAGGGTGACTGGTGATGTAGGGGGGGGGGGGGGGTTGGAGGGTTGGAGGGTGGTGTTGTGGTGGTCGGTAGTTAAGGCCAAACATTCAAGGCTGGCCCCCCCTCACTATTGATGGCTGCGGTGGTAATAACGATTGTGATACGAGCTCGAAGAACAAGTTTCACGGAATGGTTTTTTTTTTTCCTCTTTTTTTTTGGACACGGTGTCAGGAATAGCCCGAGGGCACATCTTGATTAGTGCCATTATCTGTTGCTTACGACTGTTTATTCGTCTCTCAGGTAGAAAGGTTCACCTGTCGAATTTTTCCTCGTGTGGCCCTTCCTAAGTTCCCTCCCGAGACCAAAATGGGTGGGCTGTGTCTGCTTTTTTGTGAGCATGCGTTTGTAGTATATAGGAAAGCCTTTCTGCAGAAGCTTATTTGCACGTTACATGCACAGTAGTATGTGCTGTTATGCGATGCATAAGGACGTTAAAATGGAGAACCTTGTAGATATATGTTGTCTATATTATTATTTGACGTAATTTTTTCAAATTTGTTTATCTATCATGACAAAAATTTTATATAGTTTTTTACTCAAAGATTGCGCTAAGATTTTATACACCGTCGCTTTCATTAAATATGTATAAATATTTCCGATGTTTAATTTTGTAGCTAAAGAAATTCTGTGATCAAGTCTTCACATTGTATGACAGGAAAATGATGCCGTGACCTTTTGCAAATGAATAGGAGATTCCTTGAACACCTGTGTGTGATTATATACCGAGGCGCTGTTCCAGGTGAGACCTTGGTTAAATTACACAGACGATGATTTAATGAAGCGTCTTGCGGTTCCACCTTCATCTTTTTTCTTCCCTTTTTCCAGAAGAACGACCCTTCGGCTCAGCAACTTCAATTTATAAGAAAACAAGTAAAAAATGCGCCGAAGAATCGAGTTTTCTGTGCATCGTATAATCAAGGCATAGATCCATCTTTCGGTGATCTCGGTATAATGCTGCATGAGCTAGGGCCCTTGAAACTTTCACCCACAGCCCGGTGGTGGCCTGGCCTATATCGTTGTCAGACGCATGATGACGGCTAACTAAAGCCTTAAATAAAATAAGAACTACTGAGGCTAGAGGGCTGCAATTTGGTATGTTTGATGGTTGGAGCGTGTTGATCAACATAACAATTTGCAGCCCTCTAGCCTCAGTAGTTTTGAAGATGTGAGGGCGGACAGAAAAAGTGCGGACGGACAGACAAAGCCGGTACAATAGTTTTCTTTTCAGAAAACTAAAAAGTATTTTTTATACCAATTTTTCATGTTGGTGTGTGTGTGTGTGTGTGTTTAATGAATTCAAGTTTCCATGGGTTTGAAAGCAATTCAATACATTCAGCCGTGTTTTAATGTTTTCTCTTAGGTGTGTTTATCTGAACTATAATCTAAACGGGGTATTGGAACCGTTTAATACCGTGTAAAAATTGAACTGGTCTTTACATGGAGCTATAAACATCAAATGAATGGTCTCTGATGTAACGAGAGGGTCAACGATCTCTTCTTCTTCTTCTTCTTATTCTTCTTCTGTCAAACTCGCCATGGAATTCTGAAACCTACACTGGATTAGCCACTCCATCGACCTTGTATTAAAAGTAAGACACCTGGGTTTTGAGAAAATCTGTACGTTAGCTTGAAATGTCGTCGCTCGAAGTGCATGTTATCACCCCTTCGCTTCTTTCGTCACAGATTCGACCTTCATCGGACCCCAGTCATTGAAATATATATTAGTCTTTCACAAAGCTGCGATGAATTTCACAACTTCAGTTTTTACGTAGAGCAGGTTCTACGGCAAGTATCCCGAGTTCGTCTCTCTCTCTCTCTCTCTCTCACACACACACACACACATTTAGCACTATCAATTTTGAAATTTTGCGTTGATTGTATATAAATATACATATAGAAGTGAATAAATATATAAATGTAAATGTATATATACTTATTATTTATATGATATAATATATGCATATAGTAATTATGTGTGTGTGTGTTTGTGTGGGCTTATGTTTGTGCATATGTGAATTTGAATTTTTGTGCACTCGCGTAATCGCAAATGCTACTGAAGAAATGGAATGAAGATAGAAGCTGCCGAGAGAAAGCGCCTGTTCAATGGATGTGACAATGGTTGGAAAGTTGGGAAACGCCGAGATAAAGCAAAGACAGGGTGAATCAGGTTGAAGGGTCTTGGTCATGTTGAGAGAATTGGGGAAGACTCGTTGGTTGGACAGAACAGTTTATCATTCGGAACTGTCTCGACCCCGCACGGGGTAGGGTCCGTCAGCGCACCTCATGCGGCTCAGTGTAGGCATTACTTAAGGTTCTTTGCAGCGTGCCTTCGGCCCCTAGCTGCAACCCCTTCCAGCCTTCGTTCCCTAGCTGCAACCCCCTTAATTCTTTTTACTGTACCTCGGTTCAACTTCACTTTCTTCTGTCTGACTTTCCACCCCATCTTACAATTATTGCATAGTGCAACTGCGAGGTTTATCTTCTGTTACATCTTTCAGATCCTTCTTACTATCAATTTCCGTTTCATAGGTCCCAGCGCTTGGCCTTTGGCCTAAAGTCAATATTCTATTCTATTCTATCTATAAACGCACGTGTTCGTTATTTAGTGTAAATACAGCCAGCAAAAATGTTTTTTTTAGTAAACAATTATTATTATGAAAGTAAAAGTCGAGGGTTTTTGAAAGAGGGAATGACTGGCGATGGGGAAAAACAGTGACTGGTTGAAGAGTTCATGGGTCAATTATGCATTCATCGAATAAAAGATTGCTACAACATGGGCTGTTCGCCAATTACGCTACGCCCTCGTAGGCTCGTACGCATATAAATTCCTAATCCTGACGGAAGAATTGCGGGTAAAACTCCCCCTTTCTCCTGGTAGTTATTAGCGAGAGGGTGCCACCCGTTATTCGTTACGCAAGCAGTTCTATCCTCTCACGTTTGGGAGAAGAACTCGGGAACATCTTTATACTCCGTTAGATAATCTGATCCTCCACACTTCCCAGATGTAGACTCTTAATAGCGTAAGGGGGTTGGGGAGGGGTAACCGGGTTTAATGACGGAATGATGGAGAGCTCTAGTAGAGTCATTCTCCCCCCTCACCCTCACACCCCCCCCCCCCCCCCCCCCCCCCCTCCCTACCTCCCTCTCAAAGCCACCCCACTTCCACCCTTCCGTGCAAACGTGGCAGCACCATTTCATAACGAGTGATAGGCAAACTCCTTCAGGAATGACGCAACGTCGTCCAGATCCCTGACATCACACAATCGACGAGACTCGCAAAGTAGGTCGATGACACCGTTTGCTACGAACGCCTTCTGTGTATGTGAGAGTTCGTGCGTGCATGCGTGCGTATGAGTATGCGTCTTTGTGTGTAGAAGTAGTTCTGTTTGTTATACCTCCCCTGGTCAGGGGTTACGTGGCCAAAGGCCGCAGGCTGCCGCAAAATTCGGAAAGTGGCTGGAATAGAAGATTTGCAGGTTCCTGGAATAAGTTGGCGATTGGTTATGCAGCGCAATTGAAACGTTCGTCCGCCGAGTGGAATTTTTAACGAAAACTTGGGTTTTTCAGAATCAATTTCACTTCTCGTTTTTTCTTTTTTAATGATAGAATGGGTTGGTAATACAAGAACTTTCCAACTTTTTTCTCTTTATCATTGGTTTCTTTGATGGTGACTGCTAGACTTTTTATTAATGGAGGTTAGTTTTATTATCTTATTGTCTGTTTTTCATTCAATACAGCTCTTAATTGATCTTGAATTAAGAACTCTAAGTTTTGGGATTTCCGATGTTCAGTTTTGATACGGAAATTGTTTATTCCCCTGCATTATTACAGTAATATATTTTCAAAATATGTCAACATACTATATGATGTCAAGCGCAGTTTGGTTGGAAATGATAAGAGAATACTTTCAACTTGCACCATTTCATTATGTTGTATAACTTTAAAATTACTTTCGAATAGTTTATCATTAATTTGGCGGAAGTGATGTCAGAATTTTATTATTGTTTGATTATAAGAGTAGCATTTTTTGTACAGTATTTGAATGAGTGAAATTGTTAAACAGAAGAGCAATAACTAATTAAGAGCACTATTAGTCCCTTTGGCGGAAAGGACCTGCAGGTGGCAGTTATGTGTCGCCTTTATATTGGATAAATCTACTGAGCTTATCTAGCAAGGCATGATATAAAATCAGAAGAAAATATTCCGAAGTTTCTTCGGCACAATCGAGTTTACTGTACAGTGAATAATCAAGGCCACCGAAAAGGGGTAGTGCCGTCAGTGCACCTCGCGCGATGCACTGTGGGCATTATTAAAGGTTCTATGTAGGATCCCTTCGGCCCCTAGCTGCAATCCATTTTGTTCCTCTTACTGTATCTCAATTCATATTATATGTCTTCCATCTTGCTATCCAACCTCTTTAACGATTATTTCATAATGCAACTGCGAGGTTTTCCTCCTGTTACACCTTTCAAACCTACCTACTCTCAATTTCCTTTCCAGCTCTGAATGACCTCAAAGGTCCCAGTGTTTGGCTTAGGCCTAAGCTCTATATTCTATTGCATTCCATTCGGTATAATGCTGTGTGAGCTGCGGCCAATGAATCTTTCAGTCACAGCCCGGTGGTGGCCTGTCCTATAGCGTTGGCAGACGCACGAATTTGGCTAGATTTCTACAATTTGGTATGTTTGATGGTTTGAGGGTGAATGATCAACATACTAATTTTGCAGCCCTCTAGCCTCAGTAGTTTTGAAGATCTGAGGGACAGACAAAGCCGTCACAATACTTTTTTTTTTTTTTCTTATTTTACGGAAAACTGAAAAGACAGAAACAGTGGCGGTGAAGAATTGTATTGCCTAAATGATTCAATGTTGGAGACGCTCGATTCGAGGTCCGCTTAGAATGCACCAACATGGCTTTGACGAAACTGATTTTCATCATATCCCTGAGGGCTCTCTCTAAACAACAAACGTGATGGTCACTCTGAACTCATAACATACAGGGGATATTACCCACTAATGTTCCGGAACATGTCATCGTCTGCATTCTTTTATTGTGCAAGGATGCGTAATTGGTACCTCAGGAGACCTTGTAAGTTGGCTTTCTTTATATTACTTGTGTTTTCTCTATCTGAGGGTTGCAGGCTGAAATGTTATTTTAAGAGGATAATATTAGGGCAGTGAAATTGGTGCCTCTGTAATGCCGTATATTCACACTAATATATATATATATATATATATATATATATATATATATATATAATATATAATATATATATATATATATATATATATATATATATATATATATATATATATTATGACATTATATAATGCATATCTGTATATATATTTAAAGATGCTCCATATTCTCGTGATTCAGTTATACATTTTACATATGTAATATATATGTATATATGTAATAACTGAATCACGAGAATGTGGAGTGTCCTATAAATGATGCATATATATATATATATATATATATATATATATATATATATATATATATATATATATATGCACATATTATTTATAATATATATTATAAATAATATGTTATATATATATAAAAATAGTATACATATATGTAAATAATTTATTTATGTACATCTTTTCTCAGATACAGCAGTGAAAGTAATTTTAGTGATAATCGAATTTGTTGTATATATGCTTAAGCCATTAAGTAAAGACTGGAAAATACTCTTGAAGAATTGAAGAAAGGGCCCCTCTTAAAAAGGGGAAAATACCGTACGGTTTTCTCCGAAGGTTGAAAGCTCGAGTTAGCGAGGTCAGAGAGAGAGAGAGAGAGAGAGAGAGAGAGAGAGAGAGAGAGAGAGAGAGAACATCATCAAACGACGGTAATGTATTGTTGCATTTTTTCCTTTTGAAGCCTTATTGGAGATTGAGGCTCGTGGTGATTAGAGCTATGTTGCAAGTCACTTTTTAGTTTTCTATAAAAGCAAACTTATTAGATGACTATTTGTCTGTCCGTCCGCACTTTTCTGTCCGCTCTCACTTCTTAAAGACTTCTGAGGCTAGAGGGCTGTAAATTGCTATGTTGATCATCCACCTTCCTATCATCAAACATACCAAATTGCAGCCCTTTAGCCACGATCCTGCGTCAAGCACCGCTAAAGATGGCAACAACATATGCCACCGCCGGCCGTGGTTGAAAGTTTCATGGGCCGTGTATTGGAGTTTTTTTTACTGCATTATACGCTGTACAGAAAACTTTTTTATTAGGGAATTTTAATCCCGGCAAATCCGCCGAGCAAACTGCTAGTTTGATATATATATATATATATATATATATATATATTATATATAATATATATATATATAATAGAATAATTATCAGATCACCGTGATTCATATATATCATTCGAGCTACAAATGTCCTTTAATATCTAATTCGCTCTACCTCGGAATTAATATTATTTTTCATATATGTACCGAAGGGGAATTTTTAGTTGAAAATATATCAATTCCGAGATAGAGCGAATTAGATATTAAAGGACATTTGTAGCTCGAATGATATATATGAATCACGGTGATGTGATAATTATTCATAACAAGGCTACGTGGGTCAAACGCTCGAATTGGCTAACATGGTAGAGGGGGTTTCATATCGATTCTATTTACGAAAACACCGAGTCCGACGGTGATTTGTAAGGTCAGAATCGATATAAACTTATAGCCTCTCTGTTGGCCGACTTGATAACGTCACTGTCCGTCCTGATTCGTTCCCGTCCAATGGACGGTGGTTCAATTCCATGAGGGGACGAAATTATTATCAACTAAAAATTCCCCTTCGGTACATATATGAAAATATATCAATTCCGAGGTAGAGCGAATTAGATATTAAAGGAGATTTGTAGCTCGAATGATAATATATATATATATATATATATTATACTAATAATATATTATATATATATATATATATATATGCCATTATATTTATATATATATATATATATATATATATATATATATATATATATATATATATATATATATATATATATATTTCAGTGGGCGAGCGAACCATAGATCTATTTTTGAAGCAGAAGAAAGTGAATTTAAATGGAAATGTCATGGTCGAAATAGAAAAAAATTATCTAAACGATTACCGTAGTAGAACAGGTTTTCCTTTCGTTGCTACGCAAACATACAGACAGACAGACGAATGGATTACTGTAAGGACGAATTATTGCTGAGTTTTTAATATATTCCCTTATACTACAAACGTTCCGGGTTAGTATTGAATATATGTTTATAAATTAATACAGAATGTGTGTGCGTGTGTGTTAGAGAGAGAGAGAGAGAGAGAGAGAGAGAGAGAGAGAGAGAGAGAGAGAGAGAGAGGGATTGTTATGCACGATGCAGTTCAGGTTACGTGGCTGGATTATGTCACTCGACCTTTCAAACATGAACCGGTGACCTTGTTCTTGTTTCGGCCAGGTCATCCTGTATTTCATATTTTTAAGGCGTATGATCTTTCGCTTCGCCAAGAAAATATATTTGCAGATATGTGAACAGAATCGTTTCTCTCTCTCTCTCTCTCATTATGTGCATGTTTGTGTGTGCAAATATGAATGTGAACAAAATCTCTCTCTCTCTCTCTCTCTCTCTCTCTCTCTCTCTCTCTCTCTCACTATGTGCATGTTTGTGTGTGCAAATATGAATGTGAACAAAGTCTCTCTCTCTCTCTCTCTCTCTCTCTCTCTCTCTCTCTCAGACATATATTATGTGTATGGTTTTGTGTGAAAATATGAGTGTGAACAAAGTTCTCTCTCTCTCTCTCTCTCTCTCTCTCTCTCTCTCTTACATTATCTGCATGTTCGTGTATGCAAATACGAATAATAGTGTTTAAAGTAACTCGCTTTATGTAACTTTGAATTTATAATTTGTCAGAAATCTCGAAAATAGTGGAATGAATTCGACCCCCTTCAGGTATGACAGATAAATACATAGATAACCAGATAAATAGATGGCTAGAAGTATTCTACATGGTGGGAAACATGCGAGAATCAGTCAGGTTTGCCTTTGCATTGAATTATCTTGATAAGGAGTTGTGAATCTCACAGGCCAAGTCTGCAATATGAATTCCAGTAAAAAGTTGTCACTTATTCCAGACAGTACTTTTGGAGAGAAAAAAAATTCAGATTAAGTACTTTCTTTTTGTTTATACAAGGAGAAGAATGAAAGACCAGGACATTTAAAACATATTAAACCCTCTTGACCAGGACATTTAAAAAATATTAAACCCTCTTTTATGGCAGTTGTATAAATTTCAAGCTATTCAGTGAGATAGGAATGTTATTCCTAATTCTCGGCATCTTTCCGCAATACGCAGGCGAAGTTGCCGGTGGTTTCTCATTCATCCTGCATATAAATATAATTTTACAAACGCCATTCTCTAGAAATTGTTTAAGGGAGCAGTGGCAGGTTATATCGAGTGCCATGTCGAGTTTTAAGCTTCCTTGCGCGCGCAGACACTTCTTACGTTTTTCAATAAAGTTTTGGTAGCCAAGAAAAATATTGCTGTATTAGTAATGCATATTAATGATAACAATATCTATTGATTGAGCTGTTCCGCTTGTGTATCCCCCAATGGTATCACTAATGTAATTGGGTAGGGCGGGGGGAGGGGGGGAGAGGTGTTCGTCTCTCTCTCTTTCTCTCCTTGGTGCTTGGCGCCGTATGAGGATTTTTTTCTCTCACGTTGCTGTTCAGTGTCAGCCAATTTCCTGTATCTTACCATGTTATTGCCTGCTGTTGTGGCAGGAATCGGTGTCTGTTTTGGTGATGGGATAGCCGGACTCTCTCTCTCTCTCTCTCTCTCTCTCTCTCTCTCTCTCAGCCCCGATAGTATTTGGCGCAGGTTGATTTCTGGAGAAATTCGGTTCCCTGAACCGAGTTTAAGCTTGGCTTTATTTTTTTCCCCCATGATAAAGTGGTATGGTGGTTAGTGTCGTGGTATGCCTCTCAGATGTCGCCAGCTTGCGTCTTCCCCAGGATGAGGAAAAACACTGGCTCTATATCATGATCAGTTACTGCTGCAGTGTGGGGTCTGCGATGGGAGGTTGAATCCAACATTCTTTGGAAGATTGAATTTCAAGCTTGTTCCATGGGAATAGTTTTTATCTACTGAAATAATAATAATAACAGCAGCAACTTCTTGCAAGCATGAACTTTCGTTTTGCTTGATCTTTCCGGTATGTAGCGTGTAGAGAATTGATATGCCAAACTATTTATTGCATAATCTCAAGAGAGCACTTGACCTGGAAACTTTGGCAGTGATTTTAATTCCCAGATCGTGAATACTTTCACTTCATTACATTATTATTCGTAGCGTTATTGGCGATCCTGTGTACATACAAAAGGATACATTAACTGTCCATTTGTACGCGTCTTGAGAATGCTTCAGTTCTAAAGGCATCTCGTGATCATTTCACAAATACTGAGTGAACTGAATGTCGTAGGGACGAATCATTTCTTGAGGAGAAATAGTCGGCATTTGATTGTTTTACTCAAAGGATTTCGACAATCGGTCATATTTTTGTAGTTGCGTTAGGGCAGTTCTGTTTGATTCTACGTAGTGTTCATATACTGCAGTATATGCTCAATGTGCATATATTTTACATTTAAAATTGCATATCTGCTTTCTTATATATGCATGCTTGTGTATGCATGAACATATCTGCATTATTTGTCTCGGTAACAAGAATTAACAAATAAAAAATACGCTGAAGTTTCTTCAGCGCAATCGAATTTTCTGTACAGCGTAAAACTATCAGACATGGCCCATGAAACAGGTGGTGGCCTGTGTTGTTGGCACCTATGGCGGTGTCAGACGCATGATCATGGCTAACTTTACCCTTTCATCAAATTAAAGCTCCTGAGGCTAGAGGGCTGTAATTTGCTATGTTTGATGATCAGAAGGTGGATGATCAACATAGCAATTTGCAGCCCTCTAGCCTCAGTAGTTTTTAAGATCTGAGGCCGGACAGAAAAAGTGCGGACTGACAGACTAACGGCCATCTCAATAGTATTCTTTTACAGAACGCTAAAAATATCATAAGCAGTAAAACAAAAGAAAGAAAAAAGATGAAAAGTCATAAAGCTAAAAGTGGGACGAAGCATTTTATTGAACGGCGGTCGACATCATGGTCAATAAGTGTTGCAACTGGAGTGAGTTTTAAGAGCAACGCCTTCAGCTCTTGCTTGCTTCATCTGCTGCTCCCTTGACAGTTTAATGTTAGGGTTGAGCCTCGGCTACCAATATTGGGAGGCAAAGCGCCTCTTCATGTTAGTGCTGATTGACGTAACTGCACTCTTCTGTTCCTGCTCATTTATGATCGCTCTTTTCGGCTTGCGACTATATATATATATATATATATCATATATATATATATTATATATATATATATATATGTATATATATATATAATATATATATATATATATATATATATATATATATATATATATATATATATATATATATATCTTTATGTGTAATATATGTATATATGTAATTTGCTTTCATGGCCACTGTCAACACAGTACACGACAAAAAAGTATAGTAAAGTCTGTACTAAAAAAACAAAAACAAAAGCAAGATGAAATTAAAACGTTCCTGAGATTATTCGATGCTCGGCTGTTGTACTCTGAGAAACTGAATGAACAAGTCCCGTCTATCAAATCCAAGCTAGATAGTATATGTATGAATGTATATGGTATAGCTATATATACGTATATATACGTGTATATATATATATATGTATATGCGTATATATACGTATATCTATTATATATATATATATATATATATATATATATATATATATATATATATATGCATACGTATATATATGCGTGTGTGTATGTATGTATGTGTAAGGTTGCTTGCCCTATTTAGGCATTGTTATTCGGCGTGAACGTCTATATTATACATATAGTGTGCATATTGAACCAAAAATATTACATAATTTCATTACTGAACTCTTGGTTAATGAACTAGAAAAATTAGGAAATAAATAAAAATCGGTTTAGAATTGCATTATCCTGTACATATATTGAAGACCTGTCACTATAAAGCTCTGAAGACATTCTGTAATGAGAAGTGACTGGAAGAAATGATGACCTGACAACACCCTTTGTTTGCCGTATTTCTCAAGTTTCGAGTCCATAAAATCTTTTGGGAAATATTCAGTGTTAATTTAATCTTTTCATGCAACTAACAGAAAAAAAAAAACATGAACAACTGGAAGTGACGTTCTCTG
Source organism: Macrobrachium nipponense (assembly GCF_015104395.2). Lineage (NCBI taxonomy): Eukaryota > Metazoa > Arthropoda > Malacostraca > Decapoda > Palaemonidae > Macrobrachium > Macrobrachium nipponense. The sequence continues at coordinate 18,666,176 of NC_061101.1, read as the reverse complement.
GTCCCACTGGTCACTGTTCTTATTAGGCATAGAAAAAGCATTCCTCAAAGGTCAAGAAAGTACCTGGCGTCAGAAGGCGGGGGGGGGGGGGGGGGGGGGGGGGGGGGGGGGTGGGGGGGGGGGGGGGTGTTGTTTAGGTTGAGGCACCGGGAAACTCCCAGAAGAATATAGGAGAAGTTCGGTCAAAGGGAAATGGCCACAATGAAAAATCTGATTGAATGTTTTAGTTTGATAAAATGTATATTTTGTTGTGGTAGTTATTACAATTATTTTTTTTAATGTACGGTGTATATAACAGTCACAAACTTTGTTTTATTTAAGACAAATCTTGCAGTGTAATTTTTTAAGGAATAATTTCTACTTAATATATTGGTATCTGTAACAATGTATAGTTATCTCTAAGTATTTATATTTGTAATACTACCCAAATGCCATATCAGCCCTGATGAATGACAGTTGTCAGTAATCAGTAGGGTGGAAAAGTTATGTATAATACCAAAAGCCAATGCCATTCATTACAGAGAGCTTCCCCTAGAATACTCATACCGCGCCCAGGTTGCCTGTTGTGCTGGACTTTGTAAGTTTTTATGCCCAATAAATTGTTTCTTCTTTCGAAGTTGCAGAAAAATCAGCGTTTTCAACCTCAGTATTATCGACCTTCAGTCCGTGAAATATATTATCTGGGAGCTGTCTTGAATTACCATGATGATTGGAGTTGTTCATGGAGCCTAATTTTATTTTATTTTTTTTTATTGACTCATCGCACTCTAACCAGTTTTACAAAACTGTACAAAACTCGTGTTCCAGCCCGAGTACATCGTGCCGTTGATGTTCCATTCCTTTTTCATTTTTTTCATGGATTTCATGTTGCGTTACGTAAGAGAAATTCCGAACCTTTCACTATGGAAATCCTTTTTACGTTTATTAATTTGACTTCTTATTTTCGGGAGAGAGAGAGAGATTTTGTCTGTAGGCGCTCTTGCATAACACGATTTGTACCTAGTAAGTGATTTTTTTTGCTCCCGTGTTATTTCTGACTTCGCTACATAAACTTTTTATGACACGAGCCCTAGCACAGCTGGGCTATGCTCCCCAAATACATAAGACAATATTGAATTATTGAGTTAGTTTTTTTTTTACCCAATACGTCTGATATGGTCCCAGCTCTATTATTTATTTAATAATCTTATATGAAAGCGAGCATGTGGTAATGTTCAGAGGTAACTTAGGTCTTAGCCCTCTTGTCATATGTAAGGCATAGTCAAGTATCCATCGGAAATGAATAAAGGAGAACAATACAAGAACTGAAACTTTAGACAAAGCAAGATTTGATGAAGCCAAGAAATGGACATACAAAAATATGGGCATTCAATGATGTTTATCAGCATCAATAAGCTGCATGGCGGTGGCAATATCCATCTGAGCGAAGTTCAGGTCACAAGGTCCCGTGGCAAGAGAAAATTTTGATAACCGAATTCCTAACGATTTAAACCTTGTTCCCAAATCATCAGAGTTGACTTAAGAGATGCAGACGAACGTGAATGATTTATCACTTGCCAAATATTATGCCAGATATAAATAGGCGGATTTAAATAAAAATGACATCATTTATTAATAAGTCATTAAATGTCACAGGAAAATATAGTAAATTTAAAAAAAAAAAATGTTTACTTAACACAAAAAAACACACACCCATATGTACTATATATTCACAAAATAGCCACATAACGTCACTGTGTATATATATATATATAATATATATATATATATATATATATATATATATATATATATATATAAATATATTCATATCACTTGTTAAGTTCTAATAAGCATTATAGTTTAGATTCCAGATTGTTTAATTTACAAAGTAGAAGCTTTCGAATACATACAGTCTTCTTCATTTAATGATGCACTTCATCCCGTCTTATTAAAAGCGTAATAAGGTGACTCACACACAATATATATATATATATATATATATATATATATATATATTATAATATATATATATATATATATATATATATATATATATATATATATATATATATAATACATTCGTTTCCTGGATAAACACGGTGCACTACTAACCTGAGCAATGAATTATGTACCTGGTAGTCACTTGACTGCGATGGGTTGTACCCACTGAAAAGGAGAGGTTGTGGTTAGCAAGGTCATACCTAAAGATTCGCCCAGTTATTTAGATGGCTTAACCTTTTAGCTCCAACTGCTGATAAGGGAAAAAGCCTATGGTGTTTATATTTATACATATATATACTTATACTTTTTTTCCATTGCTTTTGGGTAAGGCACTTATATTTATTCCGTCCAGGCAACACTTATTTTAGCCGTTAACTCGTTAGCCGTCATCAGGGATTATTTCTATTAAGGTTAGGTGCCTAGTTAGCACTGGCTCTTGCCCGAAACTGGGATGTAAGAGTGATAGGGTGTTGAAAGGAATAAGAAGGATTAATAGGTCTGACGTGGACCTCTGGAGTCTTTCCAGACAACCGAGACCAATATGGCAATGAAAATACAATGCTTATATAATATTCAGTTCAGCTTTAGAAGCGAAGCTTGAATATTATGAGGCCGAAATAGGAATAATAAGTGAAAGTTAGCAATCCTCTGTGGCTGGTTGAAATAGATTGTAAAGACTGGCTGTAGTGAGAGTCCTGGAGGCTCCCAGTGGAGTATATTGAGCCGCAAATAATCCTTAAATATCAAATTCACCTTATTTTGGGAATAACTTACACCCAAAGTTCATAATAAAAGAAATGGATTCTAACCTATGCCTTTTTGGTTGACCCATGGGTTGAAAGTGGCACGTGTACCAAACCACCTCGGATGTAAAGTATTTCCAGGTTAATTTGGATTCTGTGTTAATTAGTGGTTCAATATTTGAAAGTGAAGAATTTATATTTTATATATATATATATATATATATCTATATATATATATTATGTATATATTATTATATATATTATATATATATTATTATTTATATGTATATATGTATATATTATATATTATAATATATATGTATATATATTATATATATATATATATATATTATTTAATATGTATATATGTTATGTAATTATTATATATTATATATATATATTTATATATATATAGATATATATAATATATATAAAATTTTAATATTAATATTAATTATAATCTAATATATGTATATATATATTATATTAATATGTATATATGCCTATATATTTATATTATTATAATATATGTATAATATAAGTATAATATATATTATATATAGTATATATATATGTAATATATATGTTATGTTATGGTTATGTATAAATATATATATATATATATATATATATATTAATAGTATATATATTTTATATAAAAGGTAGACGTTATATTAACGGTTCTGTTGCACTCAGCCATAATGTTGATCGTTCGTTATGATTTTACGAGGAAAAGGAGGCATTTATTAAGCTTGCTTGTGCCCTGTATAACGGATTGTCCAGCATCTTGTGGCCTAATTTCTGCCGAGAAAGGACCTCCATACCATATGGCCAGTCCTCCAGGACTTCAACCACTCTGATTAAAACATGCACCCAGCATCAAAGGCACTACATTCCCCGAGAGCCTTTTAAAATACCTTATATCTCATGCGATTGTCACCGTCATAAAATCGTTCAAGCATTAGAAGTGCATTAGCGAAGACAATTTGTAGGCGAGCTACAAAAAAGGAAAAAAAAAAGAGAAAAAGAAAATCATCTAGATCCAGTGCTTGTTCCCGGCTGTTGGCACTGCTTGTTTTTGTAAGATGGGTATCATGATTGGTTTGAGAGAGAGAGAGAGAGAGAGAGAGAGAGAGAGAGAGAGAGAGAGAGTAGGGGAGGAAGCAGTGACGGACACGCGTCGCTGTTAATTTTAATTTTTCTGGTAATTGCATAAAAACTTTTGATAAGACTTTTGGTGATAATCCGCGGAAGGTCATTATAACGTTAAGTATATAGCTCCCTTTTGCATGTAATCTTCGCTCATGTAATTTATATAGATATATATGAATGCATTCTATAATTTAACGCAATTGATTGTATAGTTGCCAGCATGGACTTGGACTGCGCACGTTAATGGAATACTTTCATGACTTTTTGTGTTGTTCTCTTACCTGTCAGCGCACGTCGTTACCGATACGGGAAGGCATTTGTATGGCCCTCGGTACAAGAATTTCCCATTAATCAAAATACTTGAGTGATAAATGTCATTAATGAGGCCTTTTTCCTGAAGTATATACCATCCATGATTTTTTTTTTAGATCAGTATTGATTTGGTGTTGCCGAATGGTACAGGGTTCGTCATATACAAGCATTTCATTGCCACAGAAACCTCTCCCAATCCAGCTCCTGCTGTGGGTTTAATATTTGATCGCAGAATTCTTTAGAGAACTTACATGTATGTTAAAAAACATGTCTTACGACTGCAATAAAAGTACAGAAAGCTTTTAGCCTTCAGGTTAGTGATTTCATCAATAAAAACACAGACAGACGCTTTGATATTATATATATATATATATATATATATATATATATATATAAGTAAGAGGAAAAGACCCCATATAGACTCCACTTTTTTTTTTTTCTAGCCCCGCCCCCGCCCCCCACCCCCCAAGGGCGTGGCTACCCCCCTGCCCCCCTCCTCCCTGATTGGCTCATGTACGTACGTGAGGCCTAAAAAGGGGCGGGGCAACCCCCAAAAACCCCAAAAGGGGTGTGGCCACCCTGACCCCATATAGACTCCACTTGTACCCTGTGTGTTGGCCACCCTGACCCCATATAGACTCCACTATTCTAGGGGCGTGCCACCCCGACAAATAGTACGTACATTTGTATTATAGCTCATGTACGTACATAAATGAGCTTCATATGACTCCATATGTTTGATATAAGTTCATGTTACGTACATGAGCTCATAATTGACACCATTTGTACTTACAAGCTCATGTACGTACATGAGCTCATATTAGGGGGGTGGCCTCCCTAAACCCAAAGTCGACCCATTTTCTACTGTGACCAAATAACTATAAGGATAAAACATCCTTTCAACCCTCCACTGGGGGGTCTACCCCTTGTGACTACGTCACATAAGACTCCATAAGTATATAAGTCATGTACGACTACTCAAACTCCATTTGTCGTCATGTGTCACTGAACCCCAAATGACTCCACCCCTTTGTACGTACAAAGGGCCTCATGTACTACATGTTGACTCCATTTGTCTTACAAGCTCATGGTACGTACAGAGCTCATATTAGGGGGGCGTGCCTCCCCTAACCCCAAATCGACTCCATTTTCTACCCCTGTGACGTTCACATAACTATAAGGGAATAAAACCATCCTTTCAACCCTCCACTATTCTGGGGGGGCGGGACACCCCTGACCCCAACAAATAATTGACTCCCATTTGTCTACTCCACCTTTTTCCTACCCCCTGTGACGTTCCCGTAACTCTCCGGGAATAAAAACACATTTCAACCCCTCACCCAAATGACTCCCACTATTCTACCCTGTGAGTCACGTAACTCTCGGGAATAAAACCATTCTTTCAACCCTGACCCCCAAATTGACTCCACCTTTCCTACCCCCCCCCCTGTGACGTCACGTAACTCTCTGGGAATAAAACCATTCTTTCAACCCCTGACCCCAAATTTGACTCCACCTTTCCTACCCCTGTGACGTCCACGTTTAACCTCTCCCCCCCCCCTGGGAATAAAACATTCTTCAACCCCCGACCCCAAATTGACCGCCCACTTTCCTACCCCCTGTGACGTCACGTAACTCTCCGGTAATAAAAAACCAACATTCAACCCCTCACCCCAAATTGACTCCACTATTCTACCACTGTGACGTCACGTAACTCTCTGGGAATAAAAACCATTCTTTCAACCCCGACCCCAAATTGACTCCACCTTTCCTACCCCCATGTGACGTCACGTAACTCTCCGGGAATAAAAACCAACATTTCAACCCCTCACCCCAAATTGACTCCACTATTCTACCCCTGTGACGTCACATAACTCTCTGGGAATAAAAACCATTCTTTCAACCCCCGAACCCCAAATTGACTCCACCTTTCCTACCCCTGTGATGTCACATAACTCTCAGGGAATAAAAACCAACATTTCAACCCCACCCCAAATTGACTCCACTTTCTACCCTGTGATGTCACGTAACTCTACGGGAATAAAACTTGACCCCACCCTGACCCCAAATAGACTCAGTTCACTGTTTTTTTGCGACTCATGTCCCTTTAATTGTTTTCAAAGTAACCGGGACGTTTACCTCATCCTCCTCCTATAAAATCTCTAAATTTATATATGCACATTGCGAATATACTCTCTCTCCCTCCCTCCTCCGCCTCCCCCTCCCTCCTCCCTCCCTCCTCCCTCCCTCCCTCCCTCCCTCCCTCTCTCTCTCTCAGCCGTTACATTTTGTTTTATATATATATACACAGCTGCTTAGATATTCAGAGTATCATGATAAAAGGATATTTGCGACTGACTTCATCACATGTGATATCCCCCCCTCCCCCAATAACCATATCAGAGTCAATGTTATCTGATGATGAATCACGCACACACACACACATATGAAGAAACGAGACCTTATCGCCATATTTGCCCAGCTGACTTCACGCCAACGTGAAATTTTATTTTTCATAGAATTTGAGTCATAATCTAGGTGGCGAACACAAGGACAAAGGTCACATTTCAATTTTGTTTATTTATTATACAGAGTTTGAAAGAGGTTGAAAAAATCAAATTACAGACGAATTGTTATTTTATATTTATAACCAATCCTAAAATACAGGGGAATGAATTATATTCCATACAAATACATACATTAGAAAAAAAACTGTACAAACACGAACGCGATAATATGCGCATTCGCTTTCAAAAACAATACTTCAACGAAACATACTACGGCTACTATATATTTTCTAACCTGTTCCTTGACTCACAGCCCTTAGTATATAACCACAAACATCTTCTCCAGCACTTTCCCGACCGTGTATCGAAGACGACGACGTTTCATCTAACACCTCAAAGCTTTTAAATTTAGCTAACAAGTTTTTCACTAACTTGTGCGAAGAGGTTGATGAAGCCATGGCGAGAGTTCACGTCTTGATGTGACAATCTTCAAGTCATCCACACATGACTCATTTTATCAAAATCAGTATCACGTGACTAAACAGCTCCGATATCATTGTTCCTAAAATGTTAATAAGCCACCCACACACTCGCATCTTGTTTTTGCATGTCCCGCCCATCACTTCCCACCCCCTCCCCTCCTGCCCTCTCCTCCTCCTCTCCCCCTCTCCTCCCATTCTTTTTCCCCATATTTCGCCACGTTTCGATTTGCTTTTAATGGCTATATTCCTTAACATCCAATCTTTAACCCCGCCATTCAATGAAGTAGCGATAATTCGAAATATATCAACGTGGGTTTTTTATTCCCTTGAAATTCTCGAGCTATATCTAAAATATATAACCTGCGAGCGGATGAGTTAAATCTCCTTCTTCATTCCATTCAACCGTGTTAGAATCTTGTAAGTGCTTAACAAAAGCCGTAACGTATGACTTTTGGGGTTGGGTTCTTTAAAAAATATTGGAAAATACCTACCTGTTAAATCGGGATTGCTCTTTTTGCGAGTCATGTCCCCTTTATTGTTTTCAATGTAATGGGGCGTTTACCACCTCCTCCCCTCCAGTCACTGCACCTACATTTTCTATAGGAGGGGGAGGAGGAGGAGGAGGAGGTGGTCCGTGAGCGATAGCCGGCATAGGTGGTTTTTGGTATTAAGGGAGACGTGTCCGCTACTACTAACAGCTGCCGTATCCAACTGCCAGTACCCCTCTAGGTTATTAATATCACCATCACAAACCTCTTTTCTATTCATTAACCTCTCATAGTGTAATGGCAGGGATAACGTAAAACTCCTCATTTTCAATTAAAAGATCCTACAAAACTCGCAGCAATAGGCAATAAAACCGATAGAATAGTCCCCCCACCTTACGACTTTTCAGTATATTTTTCTTCTTAGATATGGACGTTGTTTCAAGGACACAAGATGAATTTCTCGTCTACAATTTCTTAAGTGTTTAATAAACTTCTTACTTGAGTTAGATTACCACAAAGAAAATTTCTAAAAATTTCCGAGAGAGTAGACACCAAACCACCGTTTAAGATGGGAATAACTTTACTTCTTTCACTGGGTGATAAACCAGAGATGAATAAAATAAAGTTTTTATTTTTACGTATTAAAGGTTGCTTACGGTTCATATCCGTACAATTTGAGACTCATCAACCCAGGAATTGAATTGACTCGGATAACCTTTCCAATGAACGTAATATGAGTTTTATATCTTTCCTCCTCCTTCCCAGAATAGTGATATCATACGTTTCTGGTAGATTTGTGCGAATTAATTCTTCACGATAAAATACGCCCTTTATTTCTTCACCCGCTAAATCTTCCAAGAAGTATACGACCGGATTTGCCTTGTATCCACTTTTCGGATTTTAAAAATTTCCAGAGTATTTTGAATTGTATATCCCCTCCTAAAAATTGCGTTGCGACGCTCATCGGCAATACGTACAACGTCTCCAACATTCAAGAGCGAAATGGCGGAGGATTAACGAGAACAGCCTTTTTATACATGCTCGAGAATTGACGTTCAATGTCATCTCTATCCGTTAATGCGTGAACCTCTTGCGGGTGGCGACCCAAACTTCTATGGGGGGTATGATTATAACTCTGAACAATGTCGCGCAAGACGTTAATGTATTTTAAGGTAGTTCTTATGTGTGAGATATCTATATATACGACCCTTAATAGTCCTTATGACTCTTTCAGCTATAGAGGATTTTATTTCTCTCGAATAAACGCTATATAATTTTATATTTTTTACTATCTAGATATTCCCTGACGTGTTTGTTATAATATCCCTACCCTCATCGCTATTCAAACGTGAAATTCCCAAAAATTCGGTAGATTCGATAACCTTCTTCAAGCGCGACGCATAGTAAACACCATCCTTCTTTTTCAAGGGAACAATTTGTAGATATCTGGAAAACAACGTCAATAAAGACTAGCAAATATTTAAACCCATTATTATACCGAGCTAATTTGGACATATCAGCTAAATCGGTGCTCGCTATTACTCTCGGTTTGGGTGATATGATTTTTCTTTCTGGGGGGAATTTTTTTCGAGTGACTTTATGCAGTGTGTAAGACTTTTGCCCACGTAATGAATTCTTTAAACATTTTCACGAGTAAATTTGGCTATTCAGATTTTTCGCTACTCTGAATAAAGAGTCCACCCCGCTGAAAACTACCCACACGTGCATCTCCGTAACAAAGTTTTTAGCAGTTTTATCCGTTCTTTATCCATATTGGTAAGCTATTTGATATTCCCGTTTCACCCAGAATATTAGTTCGGAGCTGTAACAGTTCAGGTGTTGACGGAGCGAAGTACTAACAAATAACCGTAGCGGTTACGTGATAGGGCCTTTTTATATATGTCTGAAAAGGCTGAAGCTTTTTGACGGCCGAATAACTGCCGACCTAAAGTTTCAATTTGACTAAAATCACGATTTTTCATTAGAATATAATGTGAGCAATTCAAGCTTATACTTCTACTAAACTTGCCCGAATGAAACATTCTGCGTTATGAATATAACTGAAATAGATGAATGACGTCCCGCTGTGAAGGCGTTGGTGACAAATTTATTATCACTGGCCTCAAGGAAGCAATCATCGAGTATGAATAATAGACCTTTATTAACCCCCGTCTGCCCCTTTCCAGTGTAATCAAAGGGATTTAAAATTTCTTTGGATACTTTAAATTTGGGACCTATTGAGGGATGCGTTTCGAGGGGGTGTTCAGATACCCCGCAATATAAAATGATTTGGAAATGCGTTTCATAGAGTTCAATGATTTTTTGACATAGGACTGACTTGCCACTGTTACTAAACCCGCGATGATAATACGAGCGGGATTAGCGAACGGGTCTAACAACTGCCCAGGGAAGGGACCTGTCGCGGCCATGATGTTAGCGCGTTTAAGACTATAGTTGTGTACTTTACGCGCTCCTTTTTATATACAAGCCATTAATAATATGGGTGAATGGAAGTTGACGGCAATATAATTTGTTTAATTTCCATAATGAAATAACATTGGGTTGTGATAGAATGTCATGACTAGAGCGTTAATACGGAAATTATTGACAATTATCTGAATTTTACAGGAGAACATATTCGCGGAGCTATCCGCAGGGATGGTTTATTCTCATGGAATGATGACACGAAGAGAATGAGCATTGCACATATCGATGCAGGAGCAGTCAAAGTTGATATGATTGATTCAATACGATTAAACTCAGTGCTAAAGCAGCTAATATGTTTGGTTTCAATGAAAAAGTCAGGTATTTAATATACAGTTCGGGTGCGTTGAGACCTCATCACAGTAGAAATATATTCCATCAAGGCGTTGAATACGTTTACCTGTATTCGGGTATCGTTCAACCTACCATCTTGGGTGATAAAATGGTTAATCTCTTAGACTGCTTCACGTTAGGATGTGCATGTGGTAAAGGTCCGCATAATGCCATTTATAAACCTTTAAATACATTGACGTATTGGATTACATTACTATCAATGTCTCGGATCAGAACGGTGAAGAAATAAATGTTTACTGAAAATGGGGTTCTATCATGCAGTCTGCATATAAGAATTTTAAATATTCCCGCTCCTAGCACCTCGAGAATTCCTACTCCTCCTATTCCTCCGACCCTACATCCATCACGTCATTTTCCCACGGGTGAAAGGATGTTCAAAACGTCGAAGAGAGAATAGTAAAATATACATGTTAATTCCTCTCTCTCTTCGACGTCTTTGACTTCTCCTCGACGGGAAATGGTTTCACCCTCTCCTCCAGTTAAACGGGGGCGTATCACACCTTGACCGGGTGTCATAGTTTGTATATTTTACTATATATTTTATCTTATATTCATATATTTTAATATATTATAATTGTATATAATGTATTTTTATTATATAATCATATACCACAGTTAGTTTTTTATATTTTGAATTATTATATTTATTTATTTTTTATTATAGTTTGCATTTTTACTTTACGTTCTACTATATTATTGTAGGAAAAACCTGTATGTATTTCATTATGGAAATTAAACAAACAAATATTATTGCCGTCGTCAACTTCCATTCACCCTAATTATTATTAAGGCTTGTATATAAAAAGGAGCGCGTAAAGTACACAACTATAGTCTTAAACGCGCTAACATCATGGCCGCGACAGGTCCCTTCCCTGGGCAGTTGTTAGACCCGTTCGCTAATCCCGCTCGTATTATCATCGCGGGGTTTAGTAACAGTGGCAAGTCAGTCCTATGTCAAAAAATCATTGAACTCTATGAAACGCATTTCAATACATTTTATATTGCGGGGTATCTGAACACCCCTCGAAACGCATCCCTCAATAGGTCCCAAATTTAAAGTATCCAAAGAAATTTTAAATCCCTTTGATTACACTGGAAAGGGGCAGACGGGGGTTAATAAAGGTCTATTATTCATACTCGATGATTGCTTCCTGAGGCCAGTGATAATAAATTTGTCACCAACGCCTTCACAGCGGACGTCATTCATCTATTTCAGTTATATTCATAACGCAGAATATGTTTCATTCGGGCAAGTTTGTAGTAGAAGTATAAGCTTGAATTGCTCACATTATATTCTAATGAAAAAATCGTGATTTAGTCAAATTGAAACTTTAGGTCGGCAGTTATTCGGCCGTCAAAAAGCTTCAGCCTTTCAGACATATATAAAAAAGGCCCTATCACGTAACCGCTACGGTTATTTGTTAGTAGACTTCGCTCCGTCAACACCTGAACTGTTACAGCTCCGAACTAAATATTCTGGGTGAAACGGAATATCAAATAGCTTACCAATATGGATAAAGAACGGATAAAACTGCTAAAAACTTTGTACGGAGATGCACGGGTGTGGGTAGTTTCAGCGGGGTGGACTCTTTATATTCAGAGTAGCGAAAAATCTGAATAGCCAAATTACTCGTGAAAATGTTAAAGAATTCTTACGTGGGCAAAAGTCTTCACACTGCATAAAGTCACTCGAAAAAAATTCCCAGAAGAAAAATCATATCACCCAAACCCGAGAGTAATAGCGAGCACCGATTTAGCTGATATGTCCAAATTAGCTCGGTATAATAATGGGTTTAAATATTTGCTAGTCTTTATTGACGTGTTTTCCAGATATCTACAAATTGTTTCCCTTGAAAAGAATGGTGTTACTATGCGTCGCGCTTTGAAGAAGGTTATCGAATCTACCGAATTTTTGGGAATTTCACGTTTGAATAGCGATGAGGGTAGGGAATATTATAACAAAACGTCAGGGAATATCTAGATAGTAAAAATATAAAATTATATAGCGTTTATTCGAGAGAAATAAAATCCTCTATAGCTGAAAGAGTCATAAGGACTATTAAGGGTCGTATATATAGATATCTCACACATAAGAATACCTTAAAATACATTAAACGTCTTGCGCGACATTGTTCAGAGTTATAATCATACCCCCCCATAGAAGTTTGGGTCGCACCCCGCAATGAGGTTCACGCATTAACGGATAGAGATGACATTGAACGTCAATTCTCGAGCATGTATAAAAAGGCTGTTCTCGTTAATCCTCCCGCCATTCGCTCTTGAATGTTGGAGACGTTGTAACGTATTGCCGATGAGCGTCGCAACGCAATTTTTAGGAGGGGATATACAATTCAAAATACTCTGGAAATTTTTAAAATCCGAAAGTGGATACAAGGCAAAATCCGGTCGTATACTTCTTGGAAGATTTAGCGGGTGAAGAAATAAAGGGCGTATTTTATCGTGAAGAATTAATTCGCACAAATCTACCAGAAACGTATGATATCACTATTCTGGGAAGGAGGAGGAAAGATAATAAACTCAATATTACGTTTCATTGGAAAGGTTATCCGAGTCAATTCAATTCCTGGGTGATGAGTCTCAAATTGTACGGATATGAACCGTAAGCAACCTTTAATACGTAAAAATAAAAACTTTATTTTATTCATCTCTGGTTTATCACCCCAGTGAAAGAAGTAAAGTTTTATTCCCATCTTAAACGGTGGTTTGGTGTCTACTCTCTCGGAAATTTTTAGAAATTCTTTGTGGTAATCTAACTCAAGATAAGAAGTTTATTAAACACTTAAGAAATTGTAGACGAGAAATTCATCTTGTGTCCTTGAAAACACGTCCATATCTAAGAAGAATATACTGAAAGTCGTAAGGGGGGACTATTCTATCGGTTTTATTGCCTATTGCTGCGAGTTTGGTAGGGAGTCTTTTTAATTGAAAATGAAGGAGTTTTACGTTATCCCTGCCATTACCTATGAGAGGTTAATGAATAGAAAAGAGGTTTGTGATGGTGATATTAATAACCTAGAGGTACTGGCAAGTTGGATACGCAGCTGTTAGTAGTAGCGGACACGTCTCCCTTATATCCAAAACCACCTATGCCGGCTATATCGCTCACGGGACCTCCTCCTCCTCCTCGCCCCTCCTCTATATGTAGTGCAGTGACTGGAGGGGAGGGGAGGTGGTAAACGCCCCCATTACATTGAAAACAATTAAAGGGGGACATGACTCGCAAAAAGAGCATCCCGATTTAACAGGTATTATTCCAATATTTTTTAAAGAACCCCAAAAGTCATACGTTACGGCTTTTGTTAAGCACTTACAAGATTCTAACCACGGTTGAATGGAATGAAGAAGGAGATTTAACTCATCCGCTCGCAGGTTATAAATATTTTAGATATAGCTCGAGAATTTCAAGGGAATAAAAAACCCACGTTGATAATATTTCGAATTATCGCTACTTCATTGAAATGGCGGGGGTTAAAGATTGGATGTTAAGGAATATAGCCATTAAAAAGCAAATCGAAACGTGGCGAAATATGGGGAAAAAGGGAGGAGAGGGGAAGAGGAGGAGGAGGAGGAGGAGGAGGGGTGGGAAGGTGAGGCGGGACATGCGAAAAACAACAAAAAGATGGCGAGTGTGTGGGTGGCTTATTACATTTTAGGAACAATGATATCGGAGCTGTTTAGTCACGTGATACTGATTTTGATAAAATGAGTCATGTGTGGATGACTTGAAGGATTGTCACATCAAGACGTGAACTCTCGCCATGGCTTCATCAACCTCTTCGCACAAGTTAGTGAAAAACTTGTTAGCTAAATTTAAAGCTTTGAGGTGTTAGATGAAACGTCGTCGTCTTCGATACACGGTCGGGAAAGTGCTGAGAAGATGTTTGTGGTATATACTAAGGGCTGTGATGTCAAGGAACAGGTTAGAAAATATATAGTAGCCGTAGTATGTTTCGTGAAGTATTGTTTTTGAAAAAGCGAATGCGCATATTATCGCGTTCGTGTTTGTACAGTTTTTTTTCTAATGTATGTATTTGTATGGAATATTAATTCATTCCCCTGTATTTAGGATTGGTTATAAAATATAAAACAATAACAATTCCGTCTGTAATTTGATTTTTCAACCTCTTTCAAACTCTGTATAATAAATAACAAAATTGAAATGTGTACCTTTGTCCTTGTGTTCGCCACCTAGATTTGACTCAAATTCTATGAAAATAAAATTTCACGTTGGCGTGAAGTCAGCTGGCAAATATGGCGATAAGGTCTCGTTTCTTCATATGTGTGTGTGCGTGATTCATCATCAGATAACATTGACTCTGATATGGTTATTGGGGGAGATATCACATGTGGATGAAGTCAGTCGCCAAATATCCTTTATCATGATACTCTGAATATCTAAGCAGCTGTGTATATATATACAAAATGTAACGGCTGAGAGAGAGAGGGAGAGGGAGGGAGGGAGGGAGGGAGGAAGGGAGGGAGGGAGGGAGGGAGGGAGAGAGAGTATATTCGCAATGTGCATATATAAATTTAGAGATTTTATAGGAGGAGGATGAGGTAAACGTCCCGGTTACTTTGAAAACAATTAAAGGGACATGAGTCGCAAAAAACAGTGAACTGAGTCTATTTGGGGTCAGGGTGGGTCAAGTTTTATTCCCGTAGAGTTACGTGACATCACAGGGTAGAAAAAAGTGGAGTCAATTTGGGGTGGGGGTTGAAATGTTTTTGGTTCCCTTCTGAGAGTTATGTGATCACAGGGGTAGGAAGGTGGAGTCATTTGGGGTCGGGGTTGAAAGAATGGTTTTATTCCAGAGAGTTATGTGACGTCACAGGGGTAGAATAGTGGAGTCAATTTGGGGTGAGGGGTTGAAATGTTGGTTTTTATTCCCGGAGAGTTACGTGACGTCACAGGGGTGGGAGGAAAGGTGGAGTCAATTTGGGTCGGGGGTTGAAAGAATGGTTTTATTCCCAGAGAGTTACGTGACGTCACAGTGGTAGAATAGTGGAGTCAATTGGGGTGAGGGGTTGAAATGTTGGTTTTTATTACCGGAGAGTTACGTGACGTCACAGGGGGTAGGAAAGGTGGAGTCAATTTGGGGTCAGGGTTGAAAGAATGGTTTTATTCCCAGAGAGTTACGTGACGTCACAGGGGGTAGGAAAGGTGGAGTCAATTTGGGGTCAGGGGTGAAAGAATGGTTTATTCCCAGAGAGTTACGTGACGTCACAGGGTAGAATAGTGGAGTCAATTTGGGGTGAGGGGTTGAAATGTTGGTTTTTTATTCCCGGAGAGTTACTGACGTCACAGGGGGTAGGAAAGGTGGAGTAGACAAATGGAGTCAATTATGTTGGGGTCAGGGTGCTTCCACCGCCCCCCAGAATAGTGGGAGGGTTGAAATGGACTGGTTTTGATTCCCTTATAGTTATGTGACGTTCACAGGGGTAGAAAAAGTTGGAGTCGATTTCTGGGGTTTAGGGGAGGCCATGCCCCCTAATATGAGCTCATGTACGTTACATGAGGCTTGTAAGGAAAAATGGAAATGATCAATTTTGGGTGTCAGGGGTGGCCACGCCCCGCCAGAATCGTGGAGGGTTGAAAGGATGGTTTTATTCGCCTTTATAGTTTATGTGACGTCCAGGGGTAGGGGTAGAAAAGTGGAGTCGATTTGGGGTTAGGGGAGGCCTCACGCCCCCTAACTATGAGCTCATGTACGTACATGAAGCTTGTTGAAGACAAACAATGGAGGTCAATTTATGAGCTCATGTACGTAACATGAACTTATCATACATATTGGAGTCAATTATGAGCTCATGGTCACGTTTACATGGAGCTTATAATTACAAATGGAGTCCAATTTGGGGTCAGGGGTTGGTGGGGCCACGCCCCCCAGAATAGTGGAGGGTTGGAAAGGATGGTTTTTTATTCCCTTGTAGTTATGTGAACGTCACAGGGGTTAGAAAACGTGGAGGTCGAATTTGGGGTTGGTTAGGGGAGGCCTAACGCCCCCCCCCTTAATATGAGTCAATGTACGGTACATGAGCTTGGTAAAGGACAAATGGGAGTCAATTGATGAGCCTCCATGTACGTACATGAACTTCATCATACATTATGGGAGTCCAATTATAGAGCTCATGTACGTACATGAGCTTATAATACAATGGAGTCAATTTGGGGTGGGGTCAGGGGTGGCCACGGCCCCAACCCAGAATCGTGGAGTCTCTATGGGGTCAGGTCGGGGTGGGCCAAACCCCCACCCCCCAGACAAGGTGGCGTCTATATGGGGGTCAGGGTGGCCACCCCCTTTGGGGGTTTTGGGGTTGGGGTTGCCCCGCCCCTTTTTAGGCCTCAACGTTAACGTACATGAGTCCAAATCAGGAAGGGGGGAGGTGGGGTAGCCACGCCCCTTGGGGGGTGGGGGTGGGGGGCGGGGGGCGGGTGGCTAGAAAAACCAAAAAGTAAAAGAATTATAAGGTGGAGTCCTATATGGGGGTTGTTTTTCCTTTTGCCTTCTACTTCTCCCTTATATAATTAATATATATATAATATATATATATAAATATAATCTATATATAATATGTATATATATATATTATAAGAATAATAATATGTGTTGGTGGTGTGTGTTTGTTCTGTGTGTGTATGTATGGTGCTTATCTGTTGGCTGCGTGTGCGTCTTTGGGTGCAGTAAAAAACATTCCTTGCGACCGCAATTAAAATAATAGAAAAAGCTTTTAGTCCTTCTCATCCTATGAATACCAAACAGACGCTTTGATATATAATTATTTATATATCTATATATATATATATATATGATATATATAGATATATATATATTTTATTTATATCTATATTATATATATATATTATATATATATATATAATATTAGATATAATCTAGTTGGGCTTACCAGATATAATATTTGCTTTTCATAATAAACTCCTAACACGTGAGTCGTTTTATCCACACAGTTAACCAGAGGTGAAAAATAAGTCCTGACCGGATTCGACTTTATTTCCAAGCCATTGACGGAGGATTGATACATAGCATTATAAGTCACAAATAATAATTTAACAGGGAGACCGTTACTGAATGGTACATACACACCTGAGACAACAGGATCCCCCTCCATCTGACCGGGCTTCAAAACCTCATTTGAGTAGAAATCATAATATACTCTCAAGGGACAATACAGAGAAACGTACAGATCATAGGAGAGAGCACAGATCTGCACTTGACTGGTGGTGTCAGGGAGCCTGGGCTGGAAATCTCATCAGCACTGTTGCCCCCGTTCTGTGTTTACAAATGCGATAATCATTTTTCCATGCTTCTCTAATGCCCACCTTAAACATTTAAACAATTTACAAATTTCTTGTGATATTGCAGGATCAAGTTAATAAATGCCTTGACTGATATTCATATTATGTCCATAATATGAAGCAAGATTCAATGATATTCCTTTCCAGTGCGTTAAGTGCTGGAAAGGAATATAATTGAATCCAGGATCTAAAAGGTGCACACACTCATCACGGCTTTAGGTGAGAGTCAATTCTTCAAACCAAGAATCGAAATATTGGGTGTGAGTCAATTCTTTAAACCAGGAATCGAAATAGATTGGGGCGAGTCAATTCTTTTTAAACCAAGAATGGAAATACGTGGGTGAGAGTCAGTTGTTTAAAAACCAAGGAATCTGAAAATATTGGGTGTGAGAGTTAAGTTCTTTAACACCAGGCAATCGAAAATATTGGGTGAGTTAATTCTTTACACCAGGTAATCGAATAGATTGGGTGAGGATTCAATTCTCTAAACCAGGAATCGAAATTATTGGGGGTGAGATTCAATTCTTTCTTTAAACCAGGAAATCGAAATATTGGGGTGATAATTCTGTAATTTCCTTTGGAAACCGAAATGATCGGGAAATTTGGGTAGATTCAATTCTTTAAACCAGGAATCTCCAGGAATCGAAATATTTGGTGAGATTTCAATTCCTTTAAACCCAGGAATCCGAAATATTGGGAGGAGATTTCAATTGCTTTACGCCATTATATCAGAAATTATTGGGTGGGGAGAGTCAACTTATTAAACTAAACCCAGGAATATCGAAATATTCGGGTTGCGAGTCAAATTCATTAAACCAGGAATCGAAATATTGGGGTTTGAAAGCGAGTTAATTAATTCTCCTAAACCATGGAATCGAAATATTGGGTGAGAGTCAATTCTCTAAACCAGGAATCGAAATATTGGGTGAGATTCAATTCTTTAAACCAGGAATCGAAATATTGGGTGAGAGTCAATTCTTTAAACCAGGAATCGAAATATTGGGTGAGAGTCAATTCTTTAAACCAGGAATCGAAATATTGGGTGAGAGTCAATTCTCTAAACCAGGAATCGAAATATGGGGTGCTAGTCAATTTAAACCAGGAAATCCGCAAATAACGGCGGATAGTATTATCGAATACGCCGTTACTTCCTAATTTTTAAATTTATTTACATGATTTTTGCCCCTCTAGAGGGGTAGTTGGCCGGTAACAGTGCACCCATCATGCGTGGCCACTGTAGGGGACTACGTTAAGGTTATGTGCAGCGTGCCTTCGGCCCCTAGCTGCAACTCCTTTCGTTCCTTTTACTGCACCTCCGTTCTTAATCTCGTCCTTCCATCTTACTTGCCAACCTCTCCTAAAAAGTGTTTCATAGTGCAAGTGAGAGGTTTTCTTCCTGTTACACCTTTCAGACCTTTCGACTATCAATTTCCATTTAAGCTTCCGAACTTTTGGCCAAAAATTCCATATTCCACTCCATTCCATTGTCTTTTACCTCCCCATTTTGTCACCCAATATATAGAAATATGCACAGAGTATAAATTCTTTTCCTTCATTGTCGTTTGTCTTCTTTTAGGAAATATTTGTCTGGGAATATCTCATGTTTATGGAACTGATCATTACTTAACGCTTTTCCTTCGGGGATGTTGGTGATCCTGTGTTGTGGTTGCAGGGTGGACTGGTTTTTGCTGTTTGGAAATTTGCTAAAAGAAAAAGAAAGATTTATTTATCTGCATTCTTGGTTTTACAGCTGAAAATACTTGTGCCACCAAACCAATGCTTGTTTAGTTTTCGTAAAAGAAAAAACTTGATTGATGAATGGCTAATAAGTTTCTGTATGTACGCACTTTTTCCCGTCCGCTTTTTCAGATAGTAAAAAAGTACTGGGCGGATAGGAAGTGGCTAAAACAAATTGGGGATGCTGGATCATCCACCTCCATTATCAAACATGCCAAATTGCAGCCTTCTAGTCTCAGTAGTTTTTATTTTTATTTAAGATTCAAGTTAGCCATGAGCGTGCGTCTGCCAACGCTTTAGGTGCCAACAACAACACAGGCCACCACCGGACTGTGGCTGAAAGTTTCACGGTCCGGGACTTAGAGTTTCATGGGCCGTAGAAGTGAGTTTCATACGGCATTATACTCTACAGAAAACTCGATTGCGTAGAAGAAACTTCGGCGCATTTTTTACTTTTTTTGTGGGGGGGGGGGGGGGGGGTTGTGGCCACTTCGTTTTGGCCGAGATGGGTTATTGTAATGCAAATAGGAATAAAACTGGAATTGATTCTTTATGGGGCGCAGCCATCCGGCAATTACACCGTCAGATGCCCAGCGCTAATCATCTGTTTTGAAAAGAGCCGTTATCTTAAAACAATTGTTAAGTTATTCAAGGGGAGCAAGCAAAAAAACCCGGGACTCCCTCCTCCGGTTCCTGGGATAAAAGAAACTACGGAACTGTACAACTTAATTCAATATCCCGGAGTGCAAATTATTACCTGTTTTAAACGGATTAACCAACTGCTTATCGATAATCATTTATTTCCTGGAATTTTATTATTTTTCTTTTAACTTTAGTTCGGTTTGGTTTTAGAGGTTGTAGCATTCATTTTTTCTCGGTTTGTTTTACCATGTCATCAAAATTCTAGTGGTGCCGCCAGTTCCCGGATGAATGAATACAGTAATTGGCAGTTCTAGAAGAAGGAGACTTTAGTGTCATCACTGGGCTGGTGCGCCGAGCGAAAATTTATAATATCTGAAC